>NC_080590.1:51320227-51623257 GCF_029962835.1 Magnolia sinica
CAGTAGACAACTTGATCACATCATTCATCGTCCAGACGAACTGCATCTGGACTCGATCTTGGATCACCATACGCAATCCACCATTGAATCGGACGATTTGCTGCGATTCAGTCTCGACTAAATCGTTACGCGCCACCAGACAGTAAAATTCTTTTGTGTATTCTCTTACTGACCGACTACCCTGTTGACAATTTTGGTATTGTTGGAATAATACAATCACTAGGGAGGAATCGGGCACGTAGTAGCTGCTTCATCCGCTGCCAGGTGCGGATTGGTGCTTTCGTCTGCCTGGTTCGCGCGAGTTGCAGTTGTTCCCACCAAGCTGAAGCTCCTCCTTTCAACTTGTAGGCCACAAGCTTGACCTTCTTTACCTCAGGGATGTCCATATAGTCAAAAAATCGCTCAACTTCAGAAAGCCAATCGAGGAAATCCTCAATGTGTAGTTGGCCATTGAAGCTAGAAATAACAACCCTCATCTTGAATTCTCGATCCGTTCGATCTACTCGATCGCCGCCATGTTTGGGGTGTTGGAAGATTATGTCATCGATTTCCTCCTCACTGGAGCCCCCTTCCTCAGGAATGACCCTTGGATGCACTGCCGGTACTATCCTGCGATCAGGGCGATTAATTGGTGGTGGATGATTGACACCAGGATCTAGGATTTGCATTAGGTTTTCAGCCTAGATATCCGCTATGCGATCGATGTAATCCTGCATCCCTTGCATGGCTTGCTTATTCTCTCGTTGCGCTTCTTTGAAAGATGCCGCCGTTAAAAGTAAATTCCTGGAGCACCGCCCATGGGATTGTTGCCCGACCGTCATTAGAAACCATCAATCCAGGAGAAACCTCGCTTTGATACCAAACGCGAGGGGAGGACGTGAGGTCGAGCACCGTCTTCCTCAAGAGGATAACTATTCGAATCCACGGAACTTCTCCGGACTCCTCACGAGACTTCTCGAATCCACGAGGAAAGAAAGCGAGAAAATAGAAATAAATTCTAATATAATCGAAATTGATTGATGAATAATTAAAAACGAGTTCACAACCCTTTAAATAAGGGTATCAAGCAATGGGAAAGAAATCATAATCAAACTACAACTCAAACTCCTAGAATCATGACTTACTATAAATAGTAAACTTACTATTTATAGACGGTCGTGATGTCTACTAGTGCGCAAGGTTTTCGGCCAAAAATAGTAAGTGTCCTATTTGGCTTCACCAAACCGTTCCCCTAATTATTCTAAGCTCTTTTCACGTTGGGTGCAACTCCTAAAGCCCGACGGATGAAGAGTTATAATCAAACTAAAACTTACTATTTATAGTAAAACGAAATTAAAACAGGGAACGACCATCGATCAAGGGGTTATTTCGCAAATTCAGCTTGCATAACCCAGCATAACGGGGTTGGTTGGCTAAAGTAGCTCGTTCTACCCCAAAATCATATATTTTACGTCGGGTAACTCATTCCGAATTGCAAGATACGCCCGATCTAAGGTCCGATGGTCCGGATCACTTAATGGACAGCAAAATATACATCTTAGGTGTGGGTCCCATCTGGATCACTTAAGAGTCGGAACGGGCCTCAGCCCAGGTCTGGATGGGCTTGATGAAGATTGTCCAGGCCCAGGTGTATGTCGAATTGTCCATTCATTCGGTGGGCCAAACATCATGATTATCCATCCATCAAGTAGAATATAGATATACGTCCAATATACACCATTTGCTAATCGTTCTAACAATCCATTTTCCTAGTGCACATCACGTCCATTTGTTGAATATGTAGACCATTTCCTTACTCTTGGACGCGGATTTCCTTAAAGCCTTTTCGCAGGAAGTTCCTACGCTCGGAACGTAGGTGGGGCCCACCGTGATGTTTGTGAGAAATCCATTACGTCCATCCGTTTTGTGAGATCATTTTAGGACTAAGACCAAAATTAAGAAGAATCCAAGACTCAAGTGGGCTGCATTAAAGGAAAAGGTGGGTAGGGAAATTCCTACTGTTGAAACGACTCTAGGCTTGACAGTGATGTTTACATGCCATCCATACCGTTCATAGCGTCATTACTACTGGGATGAACTGAAAACACAAATATTAGCCTGGTTCAAAACTTCTGTGGCCCCACGAATATTTCAATTGTGCACTTTCAATAATCACATTTTCATCCCACTTGAGTATTGGATACCCCTCGCTTTTCGCCTTATTTCCTAAAATGAGCTCACAAAACGGATGGACGGAGTGGATTTCTCACAAACATCATGGTGGGCCCCACCTTTGTCGCTGTTCTAATCCACCTATCAGATGGTTAGGATCATTTGGCCGTTGTCATGTAAAGATACTCTTCCGGAGGTCCCACCTTTTGGATGGTGAAGACAAAGCCGACGTTTATTAAATAGACCACCCACCAGTTTTCTAACGACATCTTATAAATGACGAGCGTCTATAGACCAGCCCGTGCGCGTCTCCCCATGTTCTTAAACCGGACATCTCTGCAATGTCCAGGTCGTCCATTAGGTGGGCCTCATCTGGTTGACTACCTATCTTAAATATCGTGCCGTCCTCTTATGAGGTGGGCCACAGTAAGAACTTTGTTTAGCTGTCCATTTTGATCGAACGCTATGGCCAACTTGATTGGCATATGAGACTGACTCACAATGTTTGGGGCAAAAGATCAGATGTTCCGTTCGTGTGACAAACTGACATGGTAAAGGTGTGGATGGGGGGAGCGATTAGGTGAGACCATGGACTCACCCAAGACCATGGGGCCCACCTTGATATATGTATTATGTTATGGGTAAATCCGAACCGAGCCGCATCGAGGCTAACTCTGGCACCAAAGAGTAAGGCCTCGGACTGGTAAGCTTTAGGCCTGAGGTGAGTGTCCGACCCGAGGGCTCTTGTAGAGCTACGATGCCGACCTAGGACTAGGAAGAAGTCTTCACACTTTCCATGAGCAAGACCTCGGAGCCGTGACAATACGTTCGAGCCGATCTGTCCTTTGCAAGAGCTCTCACGAAAGTTCGAAGAACAGTAGCCATCGCGCACCCGAACCTCTACTTAGCGTGTCAATGATCCGCTTATCCGTGGACTCGGGTGGTCGAGCAAGATCCCAGCCATGAGGTCGGCTCGAACGAGAACCTGATCAACGACAACAATAATAAACAACCCAGTAACGCACGACAGGAGTAATGCTCTGTGTACGATCTCCGGGTAACTACCGACGACTGCACACGCGTAGTTCTCGCATCGTGGCAATTACCGTGCCAAGATTATTGGACACGTTCAAGATGACCCTTAGGCATAAATACGGATCATTTCTACAGGAACATGAACGCAAAATCTCTCACCCGAAACCTACCCACACTATTTAGACCCAGATTCCTAGCCTGACTTTGGCATTGAAGGGTCCCCTGCTCTAGTTAGGGTCTCCTTTGCCCTTCTCTTGTGCAGGCTTATAAGGCTCGGCGTGAGTGCTCGGAGCTCGGCGAGGGTGAACCAGATTTTTGCATCAACATTTTTGGCGCCGTCTATGAGAAATACGATACAAAAAGACTAGAGAGCTTTACCAAAAATGGCAAGAGGAAAGAAGAAAACGCTCCCACTAATGACCGTAGAGCCTGAGCTGAGTGGGCAACATCATTCGTCTTCAATACTGCATACCGAGTCGGCTCCGCTTGGACCGTCTCAACGGACCCGAAGCCGAGGAGGTAAATACAGAGCCTTGCAGGATGAAGTACAGATGCTGAGGGACAAGATCAATCGAATGGAGGAACAACAGGTGCCCCTTAATCCAGAAGAGATGGCAAGATGGGTCCGGTAGCCGAAGAGGAGCCAATGCTCGTAAGCTCCGGTGCTAGAGCATCCCATAACCTGTCAGCTCGAGCTTCAGATCCTACACGGCATTTAGAGCCAACCTACATATCAGCAACCTCAGAGCTAGCCCCGACTGACCTCCACCACGAGCTGGAAAGGAGAAGAAGGGGTAGAACGCCTGAAGTTGAGCCTCCTCTGGAGACTGTATCAGAGAATCGGAACTCGTGGGAAGCTTAGCTTGACGAGCTTCAGAATCAGATCAAGACCTGCAGAGGAACCAGCAAACCCTTGCTTCGACTGAGGTGGAAGTGATGATGGAAGAAATCGAGCCTCCCTTCACCAGTGACGTGATGAGTGCATAAATGCCTCCGAGGTTAGGATGCCCCCCATCGCTCAGTATTCTGGCTCAGGCAACCCAATAGAGCATGTGGAGTCTTACCGTTCATGGCTGTAGATTCAATCCACCTTGTACGCAATGATGTGCCGAGCCTTTTCGATAACCCTTACTGGTGCCACAATGCACTGGTATCGACAGCTTAGGCCGATGTTAATCAACACCTTCGCTAAGCTCAGCAGGTCATTCTTGACTCAGTTTATCATTGGCAAGAAGAGTCGATAGCCGTCGACCCACTTGCTGACCCTCAAGCAGAAGAGCGGAGAGTCATTGAAAGACTACATCTCTCGCTTCAATGAGGAGACCCTGTAGATGGTCGACTACTCGAATAAGATGGCATTGTCTGCAATAATTAGTAGGCTCAAGGAGGGCAGGTTCCTGTTCTTGATCGGGAAGAACCCACCTTCAACTCTTGGTGAACTTATTAGCTGCACTAAAAAATATACGAATGCTAAGGAGTTCTTGAGCTCACGCAAGAGCAACGAGACCTCCGAGTCCTCATCTAAAGGAAAGAGGGAGAGGGACGAAGCGCCGCATCACGTAGACAAAAGGAGGTCAAACGACAATGCCTCTCGAGATAGGAGGGCAAGTAGGAGGCTCGAGTGTAAGTTCAGCTCGTACACTCCTCTCAACATGTCTCCAGAACAGATCCTGCTGGACATCCAGGATCAGAGGTTACTGTATTGACCGAGTTGCATGAAGACAGTGGCAGGCCAGCGGGATAAATGCAAATATTGTCGCTTCCATCGCGACCATGGCCACAACACTAGTGATTGCGTCAACTCAAAGGAGGAGATTGAGACCCTCATTCGTAAGGGTCATCTGCGCCAATACGTGAAAGAAGAGAGGTAAACTCGGAAGGATGACCCGCCCAGCAAAGAGGTAGACAAGGCCACGGAGATCCGAACAATCTATGGTGGCCCGTCCAGTGGCGGGGATTTAAATCAGGCTCGTAAAGCCCACTCTAGGAGCACTAATCCCGAGCACTACATTTACAAGGCCGAGGAAAAAGCTCTAAGTAAGACCTTGCAGCCTTACGTTTACGGAGGACGATGCACGGGGAATCCAGCATCCCCATGATGACGCTCTGGTGATCGCAATGAGATAGCTAACTATAAGGTCTACCGCATTCTCGTCAACACTAGAAGCTCGGCTGATATACTCTACTCCAAGGTGTTCAACAAGATGGGGATAGATAGGTCGCGCCTTCAACCCATGAAGACTCCGCTGCATAGATTTGCTAGAGATAAGGTGATCTCCGAGGGCGCTATTTCCCTCCCATTTACAGCGGGAGAAGGACAGAATCAAGTGACTCTTCTAATGGACTTTCTAGTGGTGAATGTACCATCAACACACAATGCCATCATGGGCCGGCCGTCCCTTAACTCCATGAGGGCGTTCGTATCTACGTATCATCTGATGATGAAGTTCCCTACCGATGGAGGGTTCGGATATGTCCAAGGAGACCAGCGTGAGGCACGAAGGTGTTACTCGGTAGCAATAAGAAAGGGCTCCGCAAAGCAGGCCCTCACAGTAAATGTGCTCAACCCCAAAGAAGACAACCCTGCAGAGGACTTCACTAAAGAACTTGTGACTGTCCCGCCTCGTGGAAGCCGATCCAAGCAGAACAGTTTAGCTCGGGTCATCGCTAAATTCCGAGCAGCGAGCTTAACAGCTGACCTTCCTACGACAGCACAAGGACGTCTTCGAATGAATGCACCAGGACATGTCCGGCATCTCTCCAGAGATCATGGTTCACAAACTGAACGTGGACCCAAAGCACAAGCTAGTGAAACAGAAGATGAGAGCGTTAGAGTCCGAGAGATACGCGGCCATAGCCGACGAGGTGTCGAAACTCCTCAGCGTTAGTTTCATTGAGGAAATTCACTACTCGGACTAGATCGCTAATGTGTTCCTCGTGAAGAAAGCAAATGAAAAATGGTGGGTTTGCGTGGATTACTCAGATTTGAACAAAGCCTACCCCTAGGACAGTTTCCCCCTACCTTGGATCGACCAATTAGTCAACAGCACGGCCGTGCACGAGCTTCTCACCTTCTTGGACGCATACTCTGGTTACAACCAAATAGCAATGCACCCCTCAAATAGGTAGAAGACAATCTTCATCACGAACAAGGGACTCTACTATTATCGAGTCATGTCCTTTGGCCTGAAGAACGCTGAGACAACATATCAAACGTTGGTGAACCAGATGTCCGCCCGACAGATTGGTCGGACCATAGAGGTCTACGTTGACGACATGCTTGTCAAGAGTATCAAAGCCTCTGACCACATCACGGACCTCAGAGAAACGTTCTTGATCCTCCGAGAATATCGCATGAAGCTGAACCTTGCCAAGTGTGCCTTCAGTGTGGGCTCAGGCAAGTTCCTCGGATTTCAGGTCAGTCGAAGGGGCATTGAGGAAAACCTCGACAAGATTAAAGATTTGCTCGACATGAGCTCACCTCAGACGATGAAAGAAATCGAGTGCCTAACCGGACGAGTCACCACGCTGGGGTGGTTTATATCCAGAGCCACTAACAGATGTCTCCCCTTCTTCTAACAGTTGAAGGGTCACAAGAAAACGGAGTGGACCTCGGACTGTGAGCAAGATTTTCAACAGTTGAAGCGGTACCTAGGGTCACCGCCTCTGCTGTCCAAGCCTAAGGAGGGAGAGCCTCTGTTTCTCTACTTAGCGGTTTCAGCCTCAACAGTCAGTTCAGCACTCATTCGAGAGATGGAAGGCAAACAACGCCCTGTTTACTACACCAGCAAGGCAATGGTCCCGGCCGAAACCAGATACCCGAGCATGGAGAAATTGGCTCTATGCCTAGTCGTCTCTGCTTGGAGGCTGCACCCTTACTTCCACGCGCATTCAGCCTCGGAGGCTGAAATATGCCTAGTTGCCAAGCTCAGAGGCTGCACCCATACTTTCAGCGATTCCCCGCTCCTCTATTTAAGGGTAAGCAAGTGGGTCGACGGCTTCCGACTCTTCTTGCCAACAATAAACTGGGTCAGGAATGACCTACTGAGCTCGGCAAAGGTGCTAATCGACCTTGGCTTGAGCTGTCGGTACCAATTCCTTGTGGCCCCAGTCAAAGTTATTAGGAAGGCTCAGCACATCATTGCTTCCAAGACGGATTGAATCTGCATGCACGATCAGTAAGATTCCACATGCTCTTTGCATTACTCCTATCATGCATTGCTAGGTTATCTATTAATGTTGTCATTAACTAGGTTCCCATCTGAGCCGACCTCATGGCTGAGATCTTGCTCGACCACCCGAGCCCATGGATAAGTGGATCGTTGACACGCTAAGTAGAGAGGTTTGGGTCGGAGGTAGGATGAATGGGTGTGGGATAGCTACTGTTCTTCAAACTTTCGTGAGAGCTCTTACAAAGGACAGATCGGCTTAGACGTATTGTCACCGCTCTGAGGTTTTGCTCATGGAAGGTGTGAAGACTTCTTCCCAGTCCCAGGTCGGCGTTGTAGCTCTACAAGAGCCCTCGAGTCGGACGCTCACCTCAGGTCTGAAGCTTATCGGTCCAAGGCCTTACTCTTTGGTGCCAGCGTTAGCCTCAATGCGACTTGGTTCGAATTTACCCATAACAGAAGCCCTTTACTCTCTAAGTCCGAGCTCGGACTCAGAGGGTAATAGACTTGGGGAAGTGAACCGCCGCTCTCCATGTAATGATGGGCTTGGGCGAAGCGTCGCCATGATCTTCGAGACTCGTGCCCTGCACGAAGGTAGCCGTTTCCCCTACTTTGGCCACTGGGCATCGTACACGTGGTCAGAGATGTCGAGACGCTTCGGCTGAGTGAATCGGGTGAGGCTACGTGGATTTTGAAAAGCGAAGAGGCGTCGGCGCGTTAAATGCTGGCTATGCAAGGGTCGGAGCGACGCGAAGAGACGTTTGGGCATTGAATGCTGGCTGCACACGGATCGGAGTGTCGTTCGATTTCGCATATCATGAATCGCCACATGTATAGTTGGACTCGGATCTGAGCTTCTTCTATTCGGCCCCTTCTGCATTCTAATTTCACCGAGCTTTCCTCATCTCTGCTTTCCTTCCTGGCTGACATAATTTTAAGGGGTTTAACCCAAGATATCGATGCATTATCTAGGTTTGGTAGAACATGCATCATATTGGGTGATGGATTCATTTGCTCGGGTACCTGCTGGACCTGCAACTCTTCCTCCCAAGTAGGAGGTTCATTAGCTGCAACGACATTAATAGCTTCAGAAGCATTTTGACAACCTCTTCGGCTTATGATTCCACATAACTTTTACACTAGTAAGTATACTTTTTATCAGAGTTTCACTGGACATACAAAAAATTATTCTTTTTGAACGACTTGTGTAAAATGAATATTTATGATATTCAAGTAGTTGTTTGTGTCCCGCTAGGTGTACCAAAAATTGTTAGCACTCGATTTATTTTCTATCACGTGCGGTGTGTGCACGCATGCCAAAATCGATACAACTTTGACCCCAATTGCTGAAATAAGCAAATACATCTAACTTGACAATATATGACAAGAATCTAGGGAGATCAATTGCCTACCTAGTCACTCACGTAATATCTGTAATGATCAAGTGATAGTCGAAGAGTGGGGTTCTTCCTTAAGAGATGGGTTGCGCCTTGTCTTTCACAAGAAAAGACTTTTCTGTATACCAATGCAATCAAACAAAAGAAAATACTTACAATTAGTTTGAAAAGAGCTACCGCAAGAAAGCTTCCTTTAAAAGATTTGCTTGTATTTGGATAAGTATCGAGTCCAATGTGTGAGCATAAATTTGGATTATAATTAAGAGATTATTGCTAATGGATTATGAATACTCTTATGATAGATTGAGCTAATATAAATTAATAAATTTGATTTGTTTGTATGTGTTTTGCTCCGTTAATTTTTTTACTATTAATAGATTTCTTTTGTAACTATTCTTCAAACGTTTCTCTTTTTTATTAGACGATTATGGCAACTAAGGCATTGCCATCTAAATCCTTCACTTATTATGTTTCTCCTTTTAATTGTTCCTCTTTTCTCGGTCAAGCTCTATTCCTCTTGGTCATGGCTTCCTCTTCGACTGCGTTCTACTTTTAAATGTCTCGGCTACACTACTATGTCAGTCATCTGATGACGTACAACATTAAATCGATGTCAATTATGATTCCACAAAAAGTGCTCCAAATATCTCATAAAATATTTTCATACACCTCATATCCTTCATGTAATGCCACATGTCACCCCTTTATTGGCTTTTCCCGAAAATGTTAGAAATAAGGTACAACACATGGTGGGCCTACAAATCACTAAGCACAGTCTAGTAGCAGGTTGCTATCGGCAGAGTCACTAGGCACTTCGCACGGACTCAGAATTCAGCACTAACCCCTCTGGTACTCACGTTGGTGTTGGTTAGTGCTAGAAAAGCAATGTGGATCCCACCCTAATGTATGTGTTTTATCTACATTATCCATTCCTTTTCCAGCTCATGTTAGGGCATGATTTTAAAATTGACACATATCTAAATTTTAGGTGGCCACGCCAAAAGAACCCCCAAGGCTATTGGACACCCCAACACAACAAGTTTTGGACCAAGCTGATATTTTTATTTTCCCTTCATCCACGTTTGTAGGGTCTTATTTACAAGTTGAAGAGATCTTTGTACGGCCTGACATAGTCTCTTAGCCAGTGATATAAGAAGTTTGATTCTTTTATGTTAAGTTAAAGTTTTATTAGAAGTGAATTGAAATATTACATTTATTTTAAAGTACTAAGTGGTAGGAAATTTATTATTTTAGTATTATATATTAGCCATAATATATTTGAAATTAACATGTTGAAGGTTCAGTTATCTAGGACATTAATTTGGAGAGTTATAAAGAGGAATCTTGGCATTGATATATATTGGGACAAGGAGAGGAGCAAGCTATGGTTGTCTTAAGAAGGATATCTTGAGAAGGTTTTAGTCAAGTTTAAACTGAAAAGGGTAAAACCGGTTAACACTCCCCGCATTGCTTACTTTCACCTTTCTTCAGAACTATGTCTCACGTTAGATGGAAAAAAAGCGGTATATGTCTTGTGTGTCTTATTCAAGCACAGTTGGCAGTCTTATGTATGCCTTCATCTTTATAAGACTGGATATTTTACATGCAATTAGTGTTGTGAGAAAATATATATCAAACCCCGATAAACAACATTAGGAAGTGGTGAAATGGTTACTTCGGTATATGTGAGGTACAACGGATAAATATCTTATGTCTCAAAGATTTAGAGGAGAGACTCGTTAACTATGTTGATTCGGATTTATGTTGGAAATGTGGACAATAGAAAGTCTACTTTCGATTACTCGTTTATGCTAGCAGGTGGAGCTATCAGTTAAATGTCTAAGCATTAGTATTTAGTTACACTCTCCACTATCGAAGTTGAATACATGGTAGTGACGAAGATATTCAAAAAAGTTATTTGGTTGAAAGGGATAATGAATGAGTTGGGGCTTTAGTAGGAAGTTGTGCCTGTGTATTGTAATGGAGAGAACATGATTATTTTAGCCAATAACTCGGTATATCACTCCCGAACTAAGCACATTGATCTTCGTCATCACTTTATCCAGCATATACTAGAAGAATGAGATGTTACTCTTGAGAAGATTCACACTAGTGAGAAAATGATGGACAAGCTTACCAAGGTCATTCCTGTAGAGAAGTTCAAGTTTTCCTTGACTTTTATGGGCTTGACAAGAAAGGAATAGAAATAGAGTGTGCACGAAGAGATGATGGTGATGCTTATAAGAAGATTGACAAGATAAGGAAATGATTTTGCTATGAAGGTGAAGATTGTTAAAATTGTGACACTAAAATCAGTATTAGGTCTATCAACTTTTCTGAGCCCATATGACCTATGTTTCACATGCTAACAAAGCCCAGGTGTTAGTGGACTCATGGAGGGGTATTTTTTATATTCTCTCACGAAAGGGTGGCTTTTAGGGTTAGTTATATTTGGGTTAATAGGGAGTTACGATTTTTAGTTGTTTTAGGTGTTTTGAAAGCCTCTAAGGGAAGAGTGTTGAGACTCAAATATTGCATATTTATCCTCACAACTGCATTCGCTTTCCATGAATTTGAGTGTTTATTTCATATACTTATATATTTTATGCATGAGAAGTGATTTGGAGATCAAGGATAAAAATATAATTAAAATGATGGAATTAAAGCTCAAAGAAAGTTATGTTGAAGAGATGAAGATTTGGATGAAGGGAATAATATTTTGGAGAGTTAAATACCTGAAGACATCAACTATTAAGGTAATGAAGCAACTAAAATCAACTAGTGAAGATCAGAAGAAGTTCAGAAATTTTCGATGCCATCAAGTAGACTTCGATTGGCGTTCGATGCCATTGACTATAAATCAAGGAATTCTGAAAATTTCAAAGTTAGTTTATGGACTCACTACTCAATGTCATCAAAGGAGCTTCGATGCCATTGACAAATTCCTAACATTTGAAAGTCGGTTTGTAAAATTTTGATGTCAGTGCAAAAGATGGAATTTCTTATCTATTTAAGGAGTTGTTTAAGGCGTTCATAAGTATCTTCTAAGGCTTGAGAGAGAGACCTAGAGGTGACAGAGATTTTACGGAGCCGGTCTTCTTCTTCTTTTAGTTCTAGTTTATCCTTTTAGTTTTTCTTTTATTTTATTATGGGATATTATCTATGCTAGGCTAAGGGATGAAGCTTATAGTTAATTACATTATTTAGTTTATTTGATTAAACAAACAAGGGATTTGAATGATGATAGTAGATTGAGTTGATTTGGATTTTATTTTAAAGTGTCTTTGAGTTGTTGATTTCTAAATTTATTGTGAACTGCAGTAATTAATGCTTTGATTTAACAATTTCTTAGTCTGAATTAAAGAAGGAATTAATCTATATAATTGATTGATCCATTGTCGTCTAAGGGTATTTTAAACACTATTGATTCCATGCGATTGATGTCCGAGTGTTTCATGAGAGAATCGATCAATCGAATTCATATTCTTATCGGTGTTGATGATTGGTTTAATAGAATTATTTTTCGATTGGATAGGATAGGACTTCGATTTCAATTGAGTTATAAAAGTTAAATTAATAAATAAGATATTGTGATTTCTATAAGTGGATTCATAGATTCTAGTCTTTTATTTATTTATTTTAAAACCATTTTTACCTCACTGGATTAAAAAAAAACTAGAAAAAATGTTGCATTTAGATTAGTTTTAGGTTGTGTTTCCCATTCCCCGTGAATTCAATCTTGGTATCACCGAGTTAAAACAACATCGCCGCCTTGCACTTGGGGTTGTCATTCTTTTGGATAGATCAAAGAGAGCTAGGTTTTTTGTTGTAAGTTCTCTTAATCCTTATAATCTTTTATAAATAGTAGATTGATCGTTGCTTTATGCCGTGGTTTTTTACCACAAGGGTTTTCCCTATAAGAATTATGTGTTTTCTATGTGGTTTCCTTGTAAGAATTATGTGTTTTTTATGTGGTTGCTTAGATTTTGATTTTTTCTTATTTGTTTCAATCCAAATTAAGGTGCTTCTGCAGGGTCGGATCTCGAGCAATCTCCACATCAGCAAACAAGAAAAGTGGCTACGAAGATCTCTCCTTACAACTATCCCAAAAATTCTATAAATAGAAGGAAGATCGAAGAGATTTGGGCCCTCTCCAAACCAACATATATCAACTCAAATTAATTGCGTAACACTATATATCTTTTATCTTATCTTAGCATAGGACGACCTGTCTACACTGCTACGCTGGACTGGCTTTAGCATAGGAGTAGTGTAATTCCATCCATTTACGCTGTTACATTGGACCGATATAGATTAGTAGTGTAATTTGCTTCCATCTACACCAAGCGTTGGGTTGCAAGAAAGACTTTGAAAGATTTGTTCTTTCTTCTTTTTAGTAATGTAATTCTCTATCTATGCCAAAGCCATTGAACAAAGGAAGATTTAAATCTAAGGCCTCACCATCTACGTCACAGACATTAGATCATCGATGATTATCTTTATAATTTTTTTTTTCTTTTATTTCAATTAAGATAATTGAGTTCCTTCTACTTACACATTATACGGATTGGATTATCTCTACTATCATGGTGACAAAAAGTTCTTTCAGCCGAGAGGCAAAAAGAACTCATTAAAATGACAAACTCTCCCCTTTACAAATTACTTTATTGCGCATACAGGTAGCTAAATATATAACCAAACTACTTCAATTCTTAGTCATAGATGATTTCTTATAATATCTCTGTCTATCTCGGCACTTGGGGTTAAAGGTGTTCAATTTAAATCGAGCCATAAAAGGTTTTAGCACACTTGGCATAATACACCCGTATGCACAATCAAATTTTGAGCCAAACAATATATCCTGCTCTCGAGTATAAGGTCTTAGGCCATCATATTTGAGTATAAGATTTTGCAGCATGACAACAAATTGGCCACTTTCTAACTTTTATGAGGCCTTAAAGTGCAACTTGAATTACGTTCCTTATCATGCTTGGGTCATAAAGGACATCATGGACGTCAAGGGGCTGACCTAACTAAAGCTCATGATTGGGCCTCCCACTAGACAATTTGGACTAATTAGCATGATTGAAACATTGTTATTGGCTAGGTGTCAATTTTCAACCTAATTCAATCTCGAATGAACGAGATCCATCCTAAACAGGCCCAACGGATCCAGATCCAATCTTAGGTGCGTCAGACGACCAAAGGTTAGATTGTTTTTGTCCAATTAGATACATCAAGTCCCTGTAAAATCTCAAGTCGAATGGACCTATAACAAATAGGAAGTAGTTTAAGCAAAATTGAAGATTGGTCAACAATCAAACCATATAATGTTCACAGATTAGGCATCCACCCCATCTAGTGTCTGGCATCAGACCATCATTCTATCAATCACAGAGCTTGGTTAAGCTTATGGTTGTACGATGAATAGGAAATCTTATATCAACAATCTAGAAAAGTGTATGTGTAGGCACACTCACACGGTAAGGACCATACACGCACATGTGATTGGAGATGTGGCACCACCATCCACTGAGAGTGGGTGGGCCCCGCACATCTTACAAGTGTGGACGACCAATCAAGGCTAAATATTGTCGACTAAATAGTAGCACATACAATGTAAGATTTTTATTTTTATTTTTATTTTAAAAAAAAAACATGTCCACACAATAAAATTCCAATAAATAGGTAGTTTTAGATCTGGCATGCAACAAATTAGGATGTTTACTACTTGAATTTCCTTAATCGAGCCACCATTTGGTTATTTTAAACTATTAGGTTTATTCGATGGGTATCCATTGTGCTAGAATTGAATAAGATCCGTTAAAAATGAGATTGAGTGGTCATGATCTCATCTGGCCTGATCTAGATAGTCACCATTCAATCCCAAGCAGACCATCTCCAAGAATACATCGAGAAACCCATTCAAATCAAATTTTCTCTAAATCTGATAAACAGATTAGGAGATATCACTTTGCTCATGGAACGAGCAATCTTAGACATCCATTTTTATCATGATATATGCCCCGGTCTGGACGATTAATCCAATGATTTTCCAAAAGAAGGCTACAAAATTCTTCAAAACCGGGGCAGACGTTGTTGATGTCAGATTCGCACTTGTAAGCCCACATGTGCTACAACACATGATCTACTACATCCAAGATCTCAACACTCTGATCTCTATCCTAAATCTGTGACCAATCTTTTCAAAGGTTGCGATGAGTACTATGAGATGAATGGTTCAAAAGTTTCAAAGGAGAGCTCTAGAGGGCCTGAAATTAGGTTGCAAGCTGTTGGTATAAACGTATCATTGGACCTTTTTCAACCAAAACATGGCCCCATGAGGTGTTTTTGATCCAGGCACAGATAGTGTGGGGTCCCTCCCACGTTAGGCCATGGGTGGACCCCACACCTCACTTAGGTGGCATGATAAAATGTAGGCTCGGTTGCTCGACGTGGATGGAGGACATGCAAGGACGCAATCCATTACTAAAAATGTGCAATCAATGCAATTCAAAACGCACGTGATCATATCGAAATCGAAGGTAGGCCGTAAAATCTCCCTATTTTTTTACAAGTCCAGATGTCGTAGGACATTTGCAAGAAACCAAAAATATAAGAAAAAATAATTGCTATGACATCACATGAAGGGAGAGCAACTAATAGAAAAGAAGGAAGAGAGAAAGTAGGGAAATGGGGGGAGAGAAGACGTGATAGGGAGGAAGTGGGGTACTGTACGGCACCCCTTTGCACAACCAAGGGCCGTAGGGTCATTAACCAGTGGGCCCTATCACGAGCCATGTGGGACTTATTCATCCCTCTCATCTTCTATAAGCCAAAAACCCTTTCTCCTATCCTTTCCCCTCTAATTCCATTTCCACCAATTCGCTATCTAATAAGGTTTTAAGTGGATGGCGTGTAATCCAACATCTTAAATCTCATACTTTGATGGCGTGTAATGATGGTCTAGGCCTTTAATGATGGTCCTCATCGTGGGTTCTACTATTGTATTCTTACTTGAGATATGCAATCGCACAATCTATTCTCAACAATGGAAACCACCAAAATAGTAGGAAATAGAAATTAACTTGGGTCATAGGTTGTGATAGGGTACAATGCACATGGTACCATATTTACCATACCACCTTGGTTTTCACGGTCGAGATTGCGTCTTAGATAAGTAAAGTCTCTGCTCAAGGGCTAGATGAGCTTGTATGAAGATGAATTTGGAACATTGAAAGGTAAAAGTTTCAAATTGAATTGAGGACCTGTTTGGTGGGTTGCAATATTTATTAATGGTAAAAAAATAATAATTATTTACAAGGGTAATTTTTAGATAAGGAAAAAACTTTGTGAGCTATACTATGATTTATGTGTTTCATCCATGCCATTCCATCATTTTGTCATATCTTTTTTGGGATGAGCTAAAAAATGAGACAGATGTCCAAGTGGTCCATAATGGTGATAATAATGTCCAATGTCCACCATTGAACCCATTGTTTTTCGCTAGTATGGTACACTTGATCTTTGAATCTGCCTCATTTTTGTGCTCATGCTCTAAAATGCCTTGTAAAAAATAATGAACAGCATGTATGTAAGACATACACTATAGTGGGCCCACATGATTTTATATAGGTCGAAAAGTTACATTGTGATGGAATTCTTTCTTCCCAATATATGGCAAAATCACGACTGTAGATGGTCAATTTTGAAGCGGGATTAGCCAAAATCGGACTTGCCCATTTAGTAAAATGAGTTGGATTCAAAATGGGCAGGTAAATCGAGTCAACCCCATTGGGTAAGGGCAGGGTCTCACCTAATCCACTCCTGTGTGGGTGTGTTATAAAACACATGGATGTTGAAAACTCTGTGAAGGCCACAAAAGTTTTGGATAAGTTGATTTTTGCGTCTTCCCTTCATTCCTAGTTAAGCTCACATCTGTGAGACATTAAAAATAGATTGGATGACAACTAAGGCCCTAAGAGGGTTTCAACAGTGGAAATCATTGTTCCCACTATTTCCGATGGCGTGGTCCAATTGAGCTTTAGGCTTGTGTCATTTTTGCCTCATATTCTAAAATGAGTTGACAAAGTGGATGGACATTGTGGATACAATGGTGCTTCGAATCAAACCGGAGTAGATATCCAAACATATTTATAAAATCTAGTTGAGGAAGATCCAACCATACCTATTTACAAATGGGTCGGGTCTAACGAGTTTGCTGAATGGATATTTGGACCCTGAATTAGGCCCACTTATATACTGGTCTGGTTGGGTCTAATGGGTCTAGGTCACATTGGTTTTATATCAAAATTAATTAATCCTGATTAATAGTAAAAATGTCAATTAATAATAAAAAATAAATAAATTTAGCAACTTCTCGTAATAACAAAAATGCAAATAATATGGTGGATTTTTCATTTTTCCATGTTACTTGTCAAGGTATAGAAGTATTTTTACCGGGTTTTAAATTGAGTTTGGACGGGTCTGGGTCTAAATGGGTCCCCTACAATATAGACAAGACCTGCCCATGTACTAAATGGGTCTAGGTCGAGCCGGGTCAAGTCTAGTCTAACATAAAGGAAACCAAATCCAAACCCGTTTAGCAATTGAATATGTTCTTGGATCTAGACCTATACCATTTAACAAGCGAGACTAAATAAGTTGGGTTTGGGTACCCCATCAAATCCATTGATCCATTTACATTCCTAGGAAAAATCATCATTATATTTTTACCTTAAGTTATCATAATTTTCTACCAACCAAATTATCCTAAGGATGATAAGAGGGTACTCGACATCTTTACAAATAAGAGCTTATTAACTTATTTCTCAAAAAATAAGCTTTTAGACTATTTGGTCAAAATCTAATCAGGATGCTTATTTGTTTAAAAATAACAAATAAGCTTCAATTGTATATGTTGAGGAGCTGTTACTTTTTGAAACAGGGCTTATTTGGTTTAAACGTGTAGACATTTTGGATTAATTTTTTAACAAATTTATTCTTAAAGTTCTCTAGTAATTCCCATCTTACCCTCTTTTCTTTTTTTCTCACAATTTCTTCGTGGTAAGCCCACATGATAAATCACCCACATTGAATGTGGGCCCCACATGATGAATGGTCCACATCAAAGGTGGGCCCACGTAATGCACGATCACATCAAATGTGAGCCCCACATGTTGGATGGCCTACATTAAAGTGTGCCCCCCTACATGATGGACGATCCACATCAAGCAAGCCCTACCTGATGGATGGCCCACATCAAAGGAAGGTCCCACATGATGGATGGTGGACATTGAATATGGGGCCACATGATGGAAGGTTAACATTAAAGGTGAGCCTACATGATGAATGACCCATATCGAAGATTGGGCCCCACATGATGGACAATCCACAACAAAGGTGGGACCTACATTATGGATGGTGGACATCAAAGGTGGGTCCCATGTGATGGACTATCCACATTAAGTGGGCCCCACATGATAGATGGTCCATGACAAAGGTGAGACTCACATGATGGATGGTGGACATCAAAAGTGGGCCCCTCAGTGATGAACAATTCGTATTAAACATGGACCCACATCTAGGGGGCCTCATGCAATGAACGGTTCACATCAAAGGTAGGCCCCACATGATAGATGGCTTACATCAAAGTGTGGCTCGGCATGACAGAACATGCACATCATGTGGGTCTTATTTGATGGGCAATCTACATCAAAGGTGGGACCTACATAATGGATGATGGTTGTTGAAGCTGAGCCCACATGATGGTCGATTGACATTAAAGGTATACCCACAGGATGAACAACCCATATTGAAGGTGGGGTCCCACACAAAGAATGGTCCACATCAAGATGGGCCCACATAATGGATGAAGTGGGCTTCAAAATGTGGATGGCCCACATCAAAGTGTGTCCCCTCATAATGGACGGTTCACAGCAAGTGGGCCCAACCTAATGGATGTTCCACATCAAAGGTCTCGCATGATGGATGACCCATATCCAAAGTGGGCCATGTGTGGATGATCCATATAGAATGTGCGCCCCACACAATGAATAGTGGATATCAAAAGCGGGCCCCACATGATAGACAATCCACTTCGAAGGTAGGGCACCGACTACGGACACATCAAATGTAGACTCCACATGATGGGTCATGGGTGGTGGACATTGAGGAGCCCCACATAAAGGACAATTAGCATTGATGGTAAGCTCCACATATGGATTACATACATCAAGGTGGACTCCTAATGATGAATGGTCCACATTCGAGATAGGCATTGTATGATGAATGGCCCACTTTGAAGGTTTGACTTACACGGTGGACGGTTCACATCAAAGGTGGGCTACGTATGATGGTTGATCCACATGAATCATATGACATGATGGATGGCCCAAATGTCTTAAAATATGAAGATTGTAGTTATCTATTCTTCTGTCATTTTGGTATAATTCATTTATGGTGAGATCTATCAAAACAATCATTTGGATTGTTTTTATAATAGAGCTGTAATCTTTAAAAATGATGTCTACTATTCTTTTTTTTCTTCTTTTTTTTTTAAAGGTCTTATTTAAATGTTTTACTAAGCATGCTTATTTCAAATTAAGAGCTTTTTTAAACTTGAAAATGTGATTTTACTAAACTGGCTTATTTACCATAAGAGATTAAATAATTTTTTTTTTAATTATTGAAGTAGCTCTTATTGAATTAGAATAGATATGCCAAATAAACCCTAAATGTTAAAGTATAAAAGGCTTAAAATGCAATCCATGGTCTACACCCATCCTCGTGCTGTATTGTAGTATAAGAAAAAAAGTTCCCACGATATAACAAAATACACATATTAAAACGGAAATGCTGGTGCGGTGACATGGATGGAAAGACTGCCTGTGAATGGATTCAACCAGTCCCAACAGATGCACCGCCCTTTTTATGGACTTGCCTAAACATTAAAATCGTCCAAATTGCATACGGGGGTCCACCGTGATGTGTATCTGCCATCTAATCAACTCATCTGACTCGCCACATCAGTAAGAATCACAAAATTAGGACATTCAAAGATTTCTGAATCACAAATTTACATCATTCCCTACAATGTGGCCAACCAAAGCTTGGAATTTACAGAATTTCAAAACCCATTTTGAATATGTGACATCAAACTTGATGAACGGTGTGGATTTGATGCAAGTTTTTTCTCACTTAGTAAACAGTTGGTGCAAGTCAGACCATCTGCTTGCCTACGGAAGTAAGACCAGCGCATCTCAAATAAAAGCGTTGCTTTCGGTGGACTAGTTCAACTGGAATCATAAGAAAGCGTATCCAACGGCAGAACGCGCACTTGAAAAAAATAATAATTAATCTCTTTATTTATTTTCGAGAAATGATCCCATGCTTTCGGAGCACTGTAAGTTATGGTGCTCCTAGTAGCCTAAGTTCAGTTGGATATTCCAATTAATTGATCTAAACTGTCCATCATGTCTAGAACGTATTTCTTGGTGTACCAAGCAAAAATAGCACTGATCCAATGATCCAATCTATCTTAGATTTCATTATTCTTACAGCTGTTCATTTTCTAAGCCATGGATAAGATGGCTAAGATTGACTAATAAAAGTGTTTCTTTAGAGTTAGAGGCAAAAGATGGACCAAATTGTTGATTGGACATATTTTTGGTAAATAATCCAGACCGTCCATATTAAAGACCATTGACCGAATGGTTAATATTTGTCAGATAGGTGTGATGCTTGCATGGTTGCCCATTGAATGTGCGTTGGAGCTAATGAACAGTCTAGATCAATGGATTGGACAATCTAAGTGTTCAATGCAACTAGGAGCACTAATAGTAATATAAGAGCAACGGGGCATCTCTCTCTCTGGCCAACCAATCGAAAGAACGGTTAGATCAGCGGTCCACGTTGAACAGTTACAACTCCGAACATCTGGATGGTCAGGATTGTCCAATTGCCCTAAGCTTTTAGCCTACAACATATCAACATTTAGCTCACCAGATCAACGGCCATGATCTCCACAATGACAAAATAAATAAATAAAGATATGTGGGTACGATGGTGCAATCTGGGATTTTTTTTGCTGATATTGGTCCATCCATGTTGGGTTCATTAGATCAACGGTCAGGATCAAAGAAAAACATAGGATACTCTGTACATCCTCTGGTCGAGTATCATATGATTTAATATCCCTACAAAAGACCAGACCAAAAATTCTTCTGAATTAAAATATTAAGAGAGAATAATTTTAAAAGTAATATAGTTGAAAGTATACGAAATCTGAAATCGACATTCACATTAGACTTTCTTTGAATTGAAGAATTTTATATACTTCAACAAATCTCTAATCAGAGAGAATCCAGACGCAGCACCTATCAATTGCAGGGGGATAAGTTAAAATAGGAATTTCAATGACCCAAGTAAAATAGTCAGCCTCCCAGGCCTTCTATTCCTGGGCCCATAACTGGGCTTATCAGTGGGCTGATTACTTCAACTTATAACACAAAATCTCAGTAATCAATCCGAGCCATCCATCCAGTAGGCCTCACATTGGATTACCTGTAATCCTTTGCTGTCACAAAACATACATTGTTTTTAAGCCACGGCCATTGGTTATCTATTCTTATGCGGACGTGGCCGCAATGAAATGAACTCTATGCTAACGTGCCAGGCACAACTACATCCCATTGATTAACACTGTTGAAACAGGCTGCGTAAAACAACTATGCTTGTGGGCCCGCCATGGTGTATGTATAAATCCACTCCGTACGTAGGGTGGGAAGCATTATTTGAACAGTATATCCAAAAGATCAACTTGATAAAATATTCTGATGGGCCACACCAATCAGAAAGATAATGTAAATTTTCTACTAAAACCTCAAAAACCAGAACTGGCTGATTTTTGTATATTTACTTCATCCCGTGAGTTACACCTGATTAACGGATTTGATGAAAGATACACACCGTGATGACCCCAGACCGAAAAACACCATGTTGACCCCACCTTGTGTTGCTCCTGACAGCCCATCATTGCTCTTGGTGTGACCCACCTGAGTTGTGGATCTGACTGATTTTTATCGCTGGTGACTTAGAATCTGGGAAAAAACCTGATGAACGGAGTAGATTTCACATATGAAATTGGTGGGCCAACAGAGCTTGGGTGTTTTACTTTCTCCTAACTTCAGTGAAGCATATATGCAATGCTTGCTTGGTAGAGCCTTTGCTGTCCCCAATGGACCTCTGTGCATGCTGGGCCATTTCTGGTGATCTAAACCATTCATACGGGGGGACCAATGTGGATGGAAAAAGGCCCACCAGATGGTCCTAGCCATCGCATTTAGCTATCTTTAGAGGTGGACCGTCGATTGGAATTGTACATTTTCATCACATGGTTGATACAAGGGTATGGCCCATCCAATGAATGGACAGCAAAATATACATCTTAGGTGTGGGTCCCATCTGGATCACTTAAGAGTCGGAACGGGCCTCAGCCCAGGTCTGGATGGGCTTGATGAAGATTGTCCAGGCCCAGGTGTATGTCGAATTGTCCATTCATTATCCATCCATCAAGTAGGATACAGATATACGTCCAATATACACCATTTGCTAATCGTTCTAACAATCCATTTTCCTAGTGCACATCACGTCCATATGTTGAATATGCGGACCATTTCCTTACTCTTGGACGCGGATTTCCTTAAAGCCTTTTCGCATGTAGTTCCTACGCTTGGAACGTAAGTGGGGCCCACTGTGATGTTTTTGAGAAATCCACTACGTCCATCCGTTTTTTGAGATCATTTTATTACTTGAGACCAAAATTAAGAAAGATCCAAGACTCAAGTGGGCCGCACTAAAGGAAAAGGTGGTTAGGGAAATTCCTACCGTTGAAACGTCTCTAGGCTTGACAGTGATGTTTACATGCCATCCATACCGTTCATAGCGTCATTGCTACTGGGATGAACTGAAAACACAAATAGTAGCCTGATTCAAAACTTCTGTGGCCCCACGAATATTTCAATTGTGCACGTTCAATAATCACATTTTCAGCCCACTTGAGTATTGGATACCCCTCGCTTTTCGCCTTATTTCCTAAAATGAGCTCACAAAACGGATGGACGGAGTGGATTTCTCACAAACATCACGGTGGGCCCCACCTTTGTCGCTGTTCTAATCCACCTATCAGATGGTTAGGATCATTCGGCCGTTGTCATGTAAAGATACTCTTCCGGAGGTCCCACCTTATGGATGGTGAAGACAAAGCCGACGTTTATTAAATAGACCACGGACCAGTTTTCTAACGGCATCTTATAAATGACAAGCGTCTATAGACCAGCCCCGTGCGGGCCTCCCCATGTTCTTGAACCGGTCATCTCTGCAATGTCCAGGTCGTCCATTAGGTGGGCCCCATCTGGTTGACTACCTATCCTAAATATCGTGCCGTCCTCTTATGAGGTGAGCCACAGTAAGAACTTTGTTTAGCTGTCCATTTTGATCGAACGCTATGGCCAACTTGATCGGTATATGAGACTGACTCACAATGTTTGGGGCGAAAGATCAGATGTTCCGTTTCGTGTGACAAACTGACATAGTAAAGGTGAGGATGGGGGGAGCGGATTACTTGAGACCATGGACTCACCCAAGACCATGGGGCCCACCTTAATATATTTATTTTGTTACAGGTAAATTCGAACCGAGCCATGTCAAGGCTAACTCTGGCACAAAAGAGTAAGGCCTTGGACTGGTAAGCTTCAGACTTGAGGTGAGCGTCTGACCCGAGGGCTCTTGTAGAGCTACGACGCTGACCTGGGACTGGGAAGAAGTCTTCACACCTTCCATGAGCAGGTCCTTGGAGCCGTGACAATATGTTCGAGCCGATTTATCCTTTGTAAGAGCTCTCACGAAAGTTTGAAGAACAGTAGCCATCGTGCACCTGTTCATCCTACCTCTGACCCGAACCTCTCTACTTAGCATGTCAATGATCCGCTTATCTGTGGGCTCGGGTGGTCGAGGAAGATCCCAGCCATGAGGTCGGCTCGGATGAGAACCTGGTCAACGACAACAATAATAGACAAGCCAGTAACGCACGACAAGAGTAATGCTCTGTGCATGATCTCCGGGTAACTACCGACGACTGCACACGCGTAATTCTCGCATAGTGGCAATTACCGTGCCGAGATTATCAAACACGTTCAAGACGACCCTTAGGTATAAATACGGATCATTTCTACAGGAGCAGGAATGCAAAATCTCTTACTCGAAACCTACCCACACTACTTAAACCCATATTCCTAGCCTGACTTTGGCATCGGAGAATCACGTGCTCTAGCCAGGGTCTCCTTTGCCCTTCTCCTGTGCAGGCTTATAGGGCTTGGCGCGAGTGCTCGGAGCTCGGCGAGGATGAACCAGATTTTTGTATCAACATTTTTAGCACCGTCTGTGGAAAATGCGATACAAAAAGACTAGAGAGCTTTACCAAAAATAACAAGAGGAAAGAAAAAAACGCTCCCACTAACGACCGTAGAGCCTAAGCCGAGTAGGCAACATCATTCGTCTTCAATATTGCATACCGAGTCGGCTCAGCCTGGGCCGTCTCAACGGATCCGAAGCCGATGAAGTAAATATAGGGCCTTGCAAGATGAAGTGCAGATGCTGAGGGACGAGATCAATCGGATGAAGGAACAACATGTGCCCCTTAATCCAGAAGAGATGGCAAGATAGCTCCAGTAGCCGAATAGGAGCCAATGCTAGTAAGCTCCAGTGCTAGAGCATCCCAGAACATGTCAGCTCGAGCCCCGGATCCTACACGGCGTGCAGAGCCGACCTACATATCAGCGACCTCGGCGCTAGCCGCGACTGACCTCCGCCACAAGCTGGAGAGGAGAAGAAGGGGCAGAATGCCTGAGGTTGAAGTGAAAACCGTGGCGAAAAATTGGAACCCGTGTGAAGTTCAGTTAGACGAGCTCCGGAATCAGATTAAGACTTTGCAACAGAACCAACAGACTCCGACTTCGACTGCATTGGAAGCGATAATGGAAGGAACTGAACCTCCCTTCACCAGCGAGGTCATGAGTGCAGAAATGCCTTCGAGGTTCAGGATGCCCCCTATCGCTCAGTACTCGGAGTCTGGTGACCCTACAGAGCATGTGGAATCTTACCGATCATGGATGCAGATTCAATCTGCCTCAGAAGCGATGATGTGCCAAGCCTTCTCAATAACTCTGACTGGGGCCGTAAGGAAGTGGTACCAATGGTTCAAGCCAAGGTCGATCAGCACCTTTACTGAGCTCAGCAGGTCATTCCTAACCCAGTTTATTATTGGCAAGAAGAGTCGGAAGCCATCGACCTATTTGCTTACCCTCAAACAGAGGAGCGGGGAATCGCTGAAAGACTACATTTTCCGTTTCAATGAAGAGGCTCTACAAGTAGACAACTACTCCGACAAGATGACACTGTCCGCAATGATCAGCAGACTCAAGGAAGGAAGATTCCTGTTCTCAATAGGGAAGAACCCTCCGTCAACCCTTGGTGAACTTATTAGCCACACTAAAAAATATACGAATGCTAAGGAGTTCTTGAGCTCACGCAAGAGCAACGAGACCTCCGAGTCCTCATCTAAAAGAAAGAGGCGGAGGGACAAAGTGTCACGCCCCAAACCCGAAAATCGGATTCATAGAAATCCCGATTGCCGAATCTGGTGCCGACAGCCTCCGTAGTACCCCATTCTCGGATCCTAGCGTTCACACGCCAGATTCCGATCCTGGGATCCTACAAGGAGGATTTTTTTTTTGCCAATGTACATTTATCTCGTAATAAGCATAACCACAAGTATACCCAAATCATAAAGGCAACATCATCATCACATATCCACTAATATAATCATTTGAATACAATGCTGAAAGGGAAATACATATATCGAAATCAAAGCTCCAGAATACAACTGCACGCTCCAAGCTCAACGCTGTTGCAACCTAAAAACACCTGCACGCATGTATCGTGCATAAGCTTATAGAAAACTTAGAGGGTGATGTAAGTGTGTGCACAAGGTAAGTGCCAAGTATTCGATACAATGCCATTATCATACAAATTGGAAGTACTGGTAATCCATAAACCGTATAATATCGGAATAAGCAAAGATACTAGCAAGATCATGAATTATCTGAGTAAACAGAAATACTCACAAGATCATAGATCATACGATAACAGAGTAAGCGGAAATATGAACAAGTCCATGAGCCAATCGATATATACGCGATATATAACAGCTACGCAAACGAGGAGTCATAAAGAGCCAAATATCAAATGTAGAGGATGCAATACAATATACATTTCTGACGAGTAACACAAATAGCATCAGTCGTACCTAGACCATATAACCATATAAATGCAATTGGGTATATAATTCCTTATGTGTTCACAAATACGTCAGCCATATCTAAACCATATAAATGTAGAAACACAGTAACCCAAGATGTCGTATGCCGCGGATGTAATGCAATATGCGGTGCGGATGGAATGACCATACTGGAGTGTGAAGTCGGGATGGTAGTACGTAGTATCGCAGGCTATGGGGTCCATTACAAGAGACTTCTATCCAAACCAGTCCCATACCTAAATTTGGATGGTCGGACTCAATGTGGTAGACTCCTGATCTCAGGTTAGTCGTGCGTCCCAACCGAAATCCTGGCCATTGCGAAGGCACACGTATCAACTAGTTGCTTACCACAAACCCGAGTAGATAGTGAATGAATGAATGCATGAATGAGTATGCAACTCCTGCTCACTAAATTCACATATCAGTACGGTTCATCTCTGGGATCATCACCGGGGTTTAGTACACTCCAAATGGCACTGCCGCTCTCCCAGCCGCACAGTCCAAGTGAGCATAAGAAACCTCACTATCCGCCTTGCCAATAGTCTGCCAATACCTATTCGGCACGTCGATAGCGGACTCATTCACGAGCTGGTCAAACTCAGCCTAGTATTGCCCCCTACCCTCGGGCGAGTAAGGCCACACCCCCTCCCAACCGACTACGACACAGTGGGAGACGCGGCCTCCTGGTATTTGGCACTCGGGCGCTCATGTATCCACTCGGTCTCGACGTTGGGGCGTCTCCTGGCCACGGAGGTTTAGGGATTTTCACCCAGGGACATCTATGGCGCCCGTATGCTAGAACCAAACATTTTCGGTGTCCTATTTGGCCATCCACGATATGCCTGTGGAGGCTACGACCCTGATGTCGCTAGGGCGTATAGTAATCATAATGCGAGATGCATGAGTCATACAATCCAGTCATGCATCAGTCCTGCACACACCGTGTGCTCATGTGAGATAACCTCCACCTATCAGGGAGTCTCATAACAACATGCTCAATGACATATGCAATGATCAACCACCTCTCATAACAAACATGCAGATGATGCGTATGGGCATGTATCATGATGCTATGCTGTCACATACTCATAACTGGTATCCACAACTAGCATCGATAATCGACCTCGATCATGTGGACACTTAACCAACATTGCCCCCAAGGAATGGCCTACATAGAGTCAAACATATAATGGGCCCACGGCCTCACACAAGGGCCTAATATACAACACAATGGGTCTTACTCAAAGGCCACATATACACAACAGGTGGACCCTGCTCATGGGTCTAATACATATCACAATGGGCCTTGCCCATGGGCCATGAATACATCACAATGGGCCTTGCCCATAGGCCTCAAACACATGACATGTGGGCCCTACACATGGGTCTTGAATTCATTAAATGGACCATGCATCATAGGCTTAATACATATCACAATGGCCCTCAACTACGGGTCACATATACATCATGCAGGTCTCGACAATCGGCCATGACAATCGAATTCGATACTCAGAATCGGCCTCGACAATCGGAACCGGCCAATACAATCGACCTCGACAAATCGACACCGATAATCTACATCGATAATTAGCACCGACAATCAGCTTCGATAATCAACACCGACGACCGGTCACATAGACAAGACTGGGTCCATAGATGAACATCTGATCAATCATAATATAAAGATCAGCCCTCAACCATGGTTATATCAAATCTGGTAGCATGGAGCCATCCGTCCATGGTAAATGGGGCCCACTTATTTGGGTTAACCCACTAAGAGAATGATGAGAATGGGCCTGATAAGGCCTAAGGAAGGGTCACAATGTGGACATCCAACCATCACTGCCCAGCAATGTGGATATTTAACCAACATTGCTCCCAAGGAGTGGTCCACATAGAGTCAAACATAAGATGGGCCCAAATATTCAACAAGTGGGCCTCAAATAGTCATCACAGGTGGGCCTTACACATACAGCACGTGGACCTACACATCACGGTGGGTCGATACATTGGGCCGCACGCCACACCAATGGGCCTCAATTTAACAAGTGAGCCGCATCAATGAGCCAGAAATACATCTCAATGGGCCTCATCACAAGAGTAGGAATATTTCACAATGGCCTCACTAAATGGGTCGAAAACACATCTCAATGGGCCACGACATATGGGCCGAGTATATATCACAATGGGCCACGACCCATGGGCCGCAACCCGTGGGCCTCAAATACAAGTGGGCCACATTAATGGGGCCCATATATAAACCTCAGGTGGGCTCTGCTCATGGGCTTCAAATACATAATATGTGGGCCCTACCCATGGGTCTTATACACATCAAATGGGTCACGCGTCATGGGCCTAATACATGTCACAATAGGCCTTGCATCAATGGGCCGCCCTAATGGGCCTCGTACACATCAAGTGGGTTGTATCAAATAGGCAGCACTAATGGGCCTCGTACACATCAAGTGGGTTGTATCAAATAGGCAGCACTAATGGGCCTCGACCCATGGGCCCTGATATATATATCATAATGGGGTGCCTGCCCTGGATGGCGTGGATAAAGATACATCAAAGTGGGCCTGACAAATGGGCCACAACATACATCAAAGTAGGCCTCATAACATGGTCATACATACATCAAATTGGCCACATCAATGGGCCCCATGTATGTTAAATGGGCCACACTCAATATAAGTGGTGATAATGATTTCCACTACTAAAATTTTCAAGGTCCGCCATAACATTTATTTCCCATCTAATCTAATCATAGGGTCTCAAGATTTCAAAGATAGCCGTTCAATCCTCACCGTGCACTATGGTCCACTTGATAAGTAAATCTGACTTATTTTCGTCCCAAACCTAAAAAAAAGGATCATTTTCCAAAAATGGTTGGACGGTTGGATGAAACACATGCATCATAGTGGGTCCCATAGGGATGGAAGGAATAGATAAGTCACATGTTCCATGATGGAGGTCCACAGTTGTGGACACAACACATACATAAATAAGTCTTAAGTAAGACCCACCAAAATGTTTATTTTCCACCCAACCTAGGGCCCAACATACTGTCCATCCAAAATGAGGCCAACATGATGTTTATCTTCCATCCAAACTAGTCATAGGGTCACATGGGCCTAGGGCCCACTGTAATATTTATTTATCATCCAACTTGGGCCACTATAACATCTATTTGCATCCAACCTGTTGATAAGGTCTTATAGACCTGGGGCCCACCAAAATGTTTATTTCCATTCAAACCTGTTGATAAGGTCATACAGACCTGGGGCCCACTACAGTATTTATTTATTTATTTTTATTTTTATTATTATTATTATTTTTTTTCAACCTTGTGATAGGGTCACATGATCATGGGACCCACTGAAATGTTTACTTGCATCCAATCTGTTGATAAAGTCGCATGGGCCAGGGGCCCACTGCAATGTTTACTTACCATACAACCAGTTTATAAGGTCACGTGGGCCTTTGGCCCACTGTAATATTTATTTGTCCACCAAATATTTTTTTGGTATGGTTATATGGTCCTGGGGGTCCTCCGTGATGTAGTTCACAAATCCAACCCACTCATTATGTGTGTCCCACCAATTTAAGGGCCCAAACCGAGTTTCAGGTGGATCCAAGCTGCATGTGGACCCCAGCAGTTGATTCCATGTGACTTGGTACACCACTGCATGAAAGGTGATGGTGTGGGCCATCCGAGAACTTTTTATGACTAATTTTTGGAACCAACGCATCATAAAAGGGGACCTATTAAATGAACGGCATGGATGTAGAACATACATCATGGTAGATCCACAATTGAGGCCAAGGGGGCCCTCCCTATTTCACGATGGACGTCCAGACCCTTCTGGACGTCAAAGCATATTTATTGCTATTATTAATTTTTTTTCTTTTTTTTATACTAGGTGGGGCCCACATTAATCAGATCCACTCCGTCCATTATAGGTGTCCCATATAATTAGGGGTCCAAACCAAGTTTCAATCACATCCAAAACTCAAGGAGGCCCCACCAAATGATTTTATATTTTTAGGCATGTTATCACATGATTTTAGATGGTATGGCCCACCTGAGTTCCTTATACAGCTAATTTTTGGGATGGACGGCTGGTCCATGGGGACCCATCAAATGCACGGTTTCGATGTTCAAAATGCATCACGTGGGGCCCACGGCTGGAGCCGTGAGGTCCAGCCAGGCCGTCCGCCCACCCATGCAGTCTTCTGACAGCAGCAGCGTTGCTGCCTTATGATTTTGTGTTTTTTTTTTTTTTTTTTCTAAATCCAATTTTTCTAGGGAATTTCTTAGGTGGGGCCCTCATCAGGAAAATCTATCCTGACCATTGCATCTCACGGCTCAATATTGACCAAACAAGACCAATATTGAGTATTTTTCAGCATGTAGAATCGTTGGGTGAGTTTTCAATGGTAAAAATTACCATTTCCTACAGTATGGCCCGCTTGATTGTCAGATTAGCCTCATCTTTTGGCTCAACGCCTAAAATGAGATGAGAAGTGAAATGGGAGGCGTGGATTTTATACATACATCAAGGTGGGGCCTGCATGAGCAGCCCACCTCCAAATACTATTCTTCTTCCTCTCCTTTGCTTATTAGTACACCACCATTTCAGTGCACGCACACCACTTTAGCCACTCCCTGTCCAGCGTCCCTTGGACGTTGGACAGCATAGGTATAACACAATCATCATAGTGGGTCCTACGTGTAGGTGGTCCACGTGTCACCAAGGTGGGTCCCACATGAACGTGGCCCACCATATTTAAATCAACTTGATATTTGTGTGTTTCCATCACTATAAAGTAGGGTCCACATGAATTGTACGGTTGGGATAAAACATACCTCAAGATGGGATTCATCCAAGTGGGCCACACATCATAAAAAAAAAATGAGAGGAAAAGAAAGGAGCACCCACCTCGAGATCTCTTCTTCCTTCTTCCGCCAATGCATGATAGAGCCCCAAAGAAACAATTTCAATGGTGGAGATGATCATTGGATGGTGGAGATGGGAGATAGGGAGGTGGGCCACACTAGCTCTCTCATGGGAGCCATGGACGTGGGTTGCTCCATGAAGGGATTGCTTGGAATGGAGAGAAGTGAAAGAGAGAAATGATGTAAGGGAGTGATGGGAGAGAGGGATGGTGAGGTAATGGGAATTAATGAGTTTGACTTATGGGGAAAAGGGAAGGTAAGGTGGTATGGTAGGGTGATGTCACCCCTAGGGTGACATCATAGTAATTAATGTTCCTAGGGAAGTACAACAATAGGGATAGGTGGGTCCCACAATCAAGCGATCAACGGCCTAGATAATGCACGGGCCGGATCTTATAATCTGAGCATCGTATTGACGCACAAGACGCATCGTCGGAACCGCGGCGACGGCACGGTCAAAATGACATAGGTCTCATTTTGAGTCGGCTCGGGTTTACAGGATGTGACTCAAGAGCATGCGCCAATGCTATCTACTCATCCCGGGTCGCCGAAACTCGACTAGAGAGAACCGTAGAAGTTTATGGAATGGTACAGGCTAGGTTACGGGTCTTACATAAAGCGCTGCATCACGCGGACAAAAGGAGCTCAAACGTCAATGCCTCCCTGGATAGGAAGGCAAGTAGGAGGCCCGAGAGCAAGTTTAGCTCGTACACTCCTCTCAACACGTCTTCAGAACAGATCCTGTTGGACATCCAGGATAAGAGGTTACTGTATTGACCGAGTTGTATGAAGACAGTGGCAAGTCAGCGGGACAAATGCAAATACTGTCGCTTCCATTGCGACCACGACCACAACACTAGTGATTACGTTAACTTAAAAGAGGAGATTGAGACCCTCATTCACAAGGGTCATCTGCGCCAATACGTGAAAGAAGAAAGGCATACTCAGAAGGATGACCCGCCCAGCAAAGAGGTAGACAAGGCCACGGAGATCCGAACAATCTATGGTGGCCCGTCCAGTGGCGGGGATTCAAATCAGGCCCATAAAGCCCACTCCAGGAGCACCGATCCGGAGCACTACATTTACAAGGCCGAAAGGCCGAGGAAAAAGCTCTGAGTAAGACTCTGTAGCCTTACGTTTACAGAGGACGACGCATGGAGAATCTAGCATCCCCATGATGATGCTCTGGTGATCGCAATGACGATAGCTAACCACAAGTTCTAACCCATCCAGGTCTACACTAGAAGCTCGACTAATATACTCTACTCCAAGGTGTTCGACAAGATGGGGATAGACAAGTCGCGCCTCCGACCCGTGAAGACTCCGCTGCACGGATTTGCCGGAGATAAGGTGATCTCCGAGGGCGCTATTTCCCTCCCATTTACAACGAGAGAAGGGCAGAATCAAGTGACTCTTCTAATGGACTTCCTGGTGGTGAATGTACCATCAGCACACAATGTCATCATGGGCTGGTCGTCCCTTAATGCCATGAGGGCGTTCGTATCTACGTATCATCTAATGATGAAGTTCCCTGCCGATGGAGGGGTCGAATATGTCCGAGGAGACCAGCGTAAGGCATGAAGGTGCTACTCGGTAGTAGTAAGAATGGGCTCCGCAAAGTAGGCCCTCACAATAAACGTACTTGACCAATGGGAAGACTATCCTGCAGAGGACTCGTCCACTGAAGATCTTGTGACTGTCCCGCTCAAGGATGCCGATCCGAGCAGAACAATTCAGCTTAGGTCATCGCTGAATTCTGAGCAGCGAGCTCAGATGCTGACATTCCTTCAACATCACAAGGACGTCTTTGCATGGTCGCACCAAAACATGTCGGGTATTCCTCCAGAGATCATGGTTCACAAGTTGAATGTGGATCCAAAGCGGAAACCAGTGAAGCAGAAGAGGAAGGCGTTCGAGCCCGAAAAGTATGCAGCCATAGCCAACGAGGCATCGAAGCTCCTTAGTGTTGGTTTCATTGAGGAAATCCACTACCTAAACTAGATTGCTAATGTGGTCCTCGTGAGAAAGACCAATGGAAAGTGGCAAGTTTGTGTTGACTACTCGGATCTAAACAAAGTCTGCCCCAAGAACAACTTCCCTTTACCTCGGATCGACTAATTAGTTGACAGCATGGCCGGGCACGAGCTCCTCACCTTCTTGGACGTGTACTCTGGTTACAGCCAGATAACAATGTACCCCCCAGACAGGCAGAAGACGACCTTCATCACGAACAAGGGACTCTACTATTACCAGGTCATGTCCTTTGGCCTAAAGAACGCTGAGGTAACATATCAAACGTTGGTGAACCAGATGTTCGCCCGAAAGATTAGTCGGACCATGGAGGCCTACGTTGACAACATGCTCGTCAAGAGTATCAAAGCCTCTAACCACATCACGGAGCTCGGAGAAACGTTCTTGATCCTCCGAAAATATCGCATGAAGCTAAACCCTGCCAAGTGTGCCTTCAGTGTGGGCTCAGGCAAGTTCCTCAGATTTCAGGTCAGTCGGAGGGGCATTGAGGAAAACCCCGACAAGATTAAAGATTTGCTTGACATGAGCTCGCCTCAGACGATGAAAGAAATCGAGTGCCTAACCGGACGAGTCACCGTGTTGGGGCAGTTTATATCCAGAGCCACTGACAGATGTCTCCCCTTCTTCCAGTAGTTGAAGGATCACAAGAAAGCGGAGTGGACCTCGAACTGTGAGCAAGATTTTCAACAGTTGAAGTGGTACCTGGGGTCACCGCCTCTGCTGTCCAAGCTTAAGGAGGGAGAGCCTCTGTTTCTCTACTTAGCAGTTTCAGCCTTAGTAATCAGCTTGGCACTCATTCAAGAGATGGAAGGTAAACAATGCCCTGTTTACTACACCAGCAAGGCAATGGTCCCGGTCGAAACCAGATACCCGAGCATGGAGAAATTGGCTCTATGCCTAGTCGTCTCTGCTCGGAGGCTGCACTCATACTTCCAGGTGCATTCAACCTCGGAGGCTGAAATATGCCTAGTTGCCGAGCTCGGAGGCTGCACCCATACTTTCAGCGATTCCCCGCTCCTCTGTTTGAGGGTAAACAAGTGGGTCGATGGTTCTGACTCTTCTTGCCAATGATAAACTAGGTCAGGAATGACCTGCTGAGCTCGACAAAGGTGCAATCGACCTTGGCTTGAGCTGTCGGTACCAATTCCATGCGGCCCCAGTCAGAGTTATTAGGAAGGCTCGGTATATCATCGCTTCTGAGGCAGATTGAATCTGCATTCACGATCAGTAAGATTCCACATGCTCTGTGGGGTCACCAAACCCTAAGTATTGAGGATGGGGGGCATCCTAAACCTCAAAGGCATTTCTGCACTCATGACCTCGCTGGTGAAGGGAGGTTCAGTTTCTTCCATCATCGCTTCCACTGCAGTCGAAGCTGGAGTCTTTTGGTTCCGTTGCAGAGTCTTAATCTGATTCCGGAGCTCGTCCAACTGAGCTTCCCACGGGTTCCGATTCTCCGCCACGGTTTCCACTTCAACCTCAGGCGTTCTGCCCCTTCTTCTCCTTTCCAGCTCGTGGTGGAGGTCAATCGGGGCTAGTGCCGAGGTTTCTGATATGTAGGTTGGCTCTACACGCCGTGTAGGATCCGGGGCTCGAGCTAACAGGTTATGGGATGCTCTGGCACCGGAGCTTACGAGCATTGGCTCCTCTTCGGCTATCGAAGCCATCTTGCCATCTCTTCTGGATTAAGGGGCACCTATTGTTCCTTCATCCGATTGATCTTGTCCCTCAACATTTGCACTTCATCTTGCAAGGCTCTGTATTTACCTCCTCAGCTTCGGGTCCATTGAGACGGCCCAGGCGGAGCCGACTCGGTATGCAGTATTGAAGACAAATGATGTTGCCCACTCAACTCAGGCTCTACAGTCGTTAGTGGGAGTGTTTTCTTCTTTCCTCTTGCCATTTTTAGTAAAGCTCTCTAGTCTTTTTGTATCGTATTCTCACAGACGGTGCCAAAAATGTTGATGCAAAAATCTGATTCACCCTCGCCGAGCTTCGAGCACTCGCGCCGAGCCCTATAAGCCTGCATAAGAGAAGGGCAAAGGAGACCCTAGCTAGAGCAGAAGACCCTTCGATGCCAAAGTCAGGCTAGGAATCTAGGTCTAAGTAGTGTGGGTAAGTTTTCGGGTGAGAGATTTTGCGTCCCTATTCCTGTAGAAATGATCCGTATTTATACCTGAGGGTCGTCTTGAACGCGTCTGATAATCTCGGCACGGTAATTGCCACTACGCGAGAACTACGTGTGTGCAATCATCGGCAGTTACCCGGAGATCGTGCACAAAGCATTACTCCTGTCGTGCGTTACTAGGTTGTCTATTAATGCTATCATTAACCAAGTTCCCGTCTGAGCCGACCTCATGGCTGAGATCTTGCTCGACCACCCGAGCCCACGGATAAGTGGATCGTTGACACGCTAAGTAGAGAGGTTCGGGTCGGAGGTAGGATGAACGGTTACATGATAGCTACTGTTCTTCAAACTTTCATGAGAGTTCTTGTAAAGGACAGATCGGCTCAGACGTATTGTCACCGCTCTGAGGTTCTGCTCATGGAAGGTGTGAAGACTTCTTCCCAATCCTAAGTCGGCGTTGTAGCTCTACAAGAGCCCTCAGGTCGGACGCTCACCTCAGGTCTAAAGCTTATTAGTTTAAGGCCTTGCTCTTTGGTGCCAGAGTTAGCCTCAATGCGACTTGGTTCGGATTTACCCATAACAAAAGCCTCTTACTCTCTAAGTCCGAGCTCGGACTTAGAGGGTAATAGACTTGGGGAAGTTAACTGCCGCTCTCTATGTAATGATGGGCTTAGGGGAAGCGTCACCATGATCTTCGAGACCCGTGCCCTGCACGAAGGTAGCCGTTTCCTCTACTCTGGTCACTGGGCATCGTACACATGGCCAGAGATGTCGAGACGCTTCGGCTGAGTGAATCGGGTGAGGCTATGTGGATTTTGAAAAGCGCATTGAATGCTGACTACGCATGGGTCGGAGAGACATTTGGTTGCGCGTATCGTGAATCACCACGTGTATAATTGGGCTCGGATCCGAGCCGCTTCAGCTTCAGAGACAGTTGTTTGTCATGATTGTAGGCGGCTGACTCGGGCTATAAAAATCTTGAGGTTCTTCTATTCGGCCCCTTCTGCATTCTAATTTCACCGAGCTTTCTTGATCTCTGCTTTCCTTCCTGGCTGACATAATCTTAAGGGGTTTAACCTCAGATATCGATGCTTTATCTAGGTTTGGTAGAACATGCATCATATTGGGTGATGGATTCATTTGCTCGGGTACCTGCTGGACCTGCAACTCTTCCTCCCAAGTAGGAGGTTCATTAGCTGCAACGACATTAATAGCTTCAGAAGCATTTTGACCACCTCTTTAGTTATGATTCCACATAACTTTTACAGTAGTAAGTATACTTTTTATCAGAGTTTCACTGGACATACAAAAAATTATTCTTTTTGAACGACCTGTGTAAAATGAATATTTATAATATCCAAGTAGTTGTTTGTGTCCCACTAGGTGTACCAAAAATTGTTGGCACTCGGTTTATTTTCTATCACGTGCAGTGGGTGCGGGTATGCCAAAATCGATACAACTTTGACCCCAATTGCCGAAATAAGCAGATACATCTAACTTGACAATATATGACAAGAATCTGGGGAGATCGATTGCCTACCTAGTCACTCACGTAATATCTGTAATGATCAAGCGATAGTCGGAGAGTGGGGTTCTTCCTTAAGAGATGGGTTGCGCCTTGCCTTTCACAAGAAAAGACTTTTCTGTATACCAATGCAATCAAACAAAAGGAACTACTTACAATCAGTTTGAAAAGAGCTACTGCAAGAAAGCTTCCTTTAAAAGATTTGCTTGTATTTGGATAAGTATCAAGCCCAATGTGTGAGCATAAATTTGGATTATAATTAGGAGATTATTGCTAATGGATTATGAATACTCTTACGATAGATTGAGCTAATATAAATTAATAAATTTGATTTGTTTGTATATGTTTTGCTCCGTTAATTTTTCTACTATTAATAGATTTCTTCTATAGCTATTCTTCAAACATTTCTCTTCTTTATTAGACGATTATGACAACTAAGGCATTGCCATCTAAATCCTTCACTTATTATGTTCCTCCTTTTAATTGTTCCTCTTTTCTCGGTCAAGTTCTATTCCTCTTGGTCATGGCTTCCTCTTCGACCACGTTTTACTTTTAGATATCTCGGCTACACTATTGTGTCAGTCATCTGATGACGTATAACATTAAATCGATGTCAATTATGATTCCACAAAAAGTGCTCCAAATATCTCATAAAATATTTTCATACACCTCATATCCCTCATGTCATGCCACATGTCACCCCTTTATTGGTTTTTCCCAAAAATGTTAGAAATAAGGTACAACATATGGTGGGCCCACAAATCACTGAGCACCGTCTAGTAGCGGGTTGCTACCGGCAGAGTCACTAGGCACTTCGCACGGACTCAGAATTCAGCACTAACCCATCTAGTACTCACGTTGGTGTTGGTTAGTGCTAGAAAAGCAATGTGGATCCCACCCTAATGTATGTATTTTATCTACATTGTCTATTCTTTTTCCAGCTCATGTTAGGGCATGATTTTAAAATTGACACATATCTAAATTTTAGGTGGCCACGCTAAAAGAACCCCCAAGGTTTTTGGACACCGCAATACAAAAAGTTTTGGACCAAGCTGATATTTTTATTTTCCCTTCATCCACGTTTGTGTGTCCTAATCAATATGTTTGGTAGCAAATAAACATTACACAGGCAATTAGAAAGTTTTAATGGGGGGCGTTCAATCACAACTTTTTCTTATGATATGGTATGCTTAAGATTTAGATCTTTGTCAAATTTGTAATCATGCCCTAAAATGAGCCGGCTAGTAGATAGATGGAATAGATAAAATATGTACATAATAATGGGGTCACAGAATATGGACCAATACCTAAGAGGGATTGGTCCTCTTGCCACAAGTAAGAAAATTCTGCTCTTTTTATGCCGCATCATCACACTTAGGGCCCGTTTGGCCAGGTGGAATGGAAGGGATTGAATGGTATTAGGGTGGATGGTATGAATTTCAAGGTAACGATGGTGTTGTCAGTGATTGTCTAAAGATCCCTGAAATTGTTAAATCCCAGGATTGCTATATGGAGTCTGTTTGACACGCCTGGCCAATCTCGAGATTAAACCTTCCCATCCCTTCCAATCTCTTAAACTAAACACGTCCCAGGCAAATTTAAAAGGACCAGGGGATGGGATTTAAAAGTAACGACGGTGTGTCTGCAGACTGTCTTAAGATTCATGGGATTGCTATATATCGGGATCAGGTTACTCAGTTTGTTTGGCAGGCCCGACCAATCTTGAGATTTAACTTTCAATACCTTCTACAACTATTCAATCCCTTCCAATCCGCCCGGCCAAACGGCCCTTCAGCATTTATTGTACTGTACCAACAACATTATTGATTACATGGACCAACTATGACTGGGAAGATAGGACTTTTCTGCTTTTACCGGGCAGAGGATTGAAATTAATCCGAGTCCAATCCGTGTCCGCTTGATGTGACATACATCCCAACCTTTTATTGGTTGAAGGGACCGCCTTGTCACCTCCTTTTCGTGGACGCGCATTGCATGTGGCAGGAAGCTGGGGAGTCCACCGTGATTTTTAAGGAATCTATCATGTTCATTCATTTTTTTTTCTTATTATATTAAAACGTTGGTTGAAATTTAAGGCAGATAAAAAACTAAAGTAGGCTTAATGACGAGAAGAAGTGGGTAACAAAATGCCTACGGTTGCATCCTCTATAAAGGTGTCAACGTTTATATAGGATTCATACTGTCCATAAATGTTTCGCCAGTAGGCAGGCAATCTTCATTGTTTATAGTCTTGCGGTCCACTTAAATTTCAAAATGTCTCATTTTTTAGTCCATGTAACATGATATGAAAAAGCCGATGGACGAAGTGGATTTCTCACAAATACTATTGTGGGCCATCTAACTTCCTATCACTAGAGCGGAGCATGGGACTGAGTCGGATCAGATTAGGTCCAATTCGATTCGATCTGAAATCTACATAGGCGGACCCGAACTCAATTTGATCTGAGACCGACTCCAGGATATCTGACTCGAACCGATCCGATGCACGGTTGGCCTAACCCAAACCGAATTCAACTCGGTCAAGGAAGCCGAGTCGGATCGAGTTGGGTACGGTTCGGATCGGGTCGGGTCTGTAAATCAAACTATGAGGTATGTGTTATATCCAAACCGTCCATCCATTTGGAGAGTTCGTCTTAAGGCTTGAGCCGAAAAATAAGACAGATAAGATCAGTTGGACCACATTGCAAAAAACAGTAGGAGATTGAACTTTTACCATTGAAACCCTTATGGAGATCACGATAGTTTCGAATTAATATGAAATTTGTTTTTCCTCTTCATCCATGTATTTTTAACCTTATTAATAGATTAGATAGAAAATAAATGTTATGGTGGGTCCTACGAATTTTTTAACGGTGAAAATCATTATCCTCGCTGCTATTTTCGGTGTGGTCCATTTGAGCTTTAGATATGATTCATTTTTTTTTCTAATGCTCTAAAGTAATCACAAAAAATGGATAAATGGTATGGATATAATAAATACATCATTGTGAGGCCCATATAATTTTGATCTCATTTGAGCTGTTTATACAACTCGGAGCTCGAGTCTTTACACAACACGTATCAACATAGTTGTAAGTTACTGCCAGTGTTGAGTGGGCTCGTCTTTGCACGGCACGTATCTACACCAGCTGACAGTTGTAAGTTAATACCTGTGTTGACGTGCTGTGTACGTAACTCAATGGGCTCTTATCGTATTGAGTAAACTCTGTTAGGGCCCACCGTGAATGCATGTGGTTTATCCACATCGTCCATTCATTTTTCCAAATCATTTTAATGGTTGAACCCAAAATTGATGCATATCCAAAGCTCAAGTGGACCATACGATAGGAAAAAATAGAAGTATTGATTTCCACCATTGAAAAATTTATAAGACCCCAGTGATGTTTATTTGTCATCCAACCTGTTCATAAGATAAATATATATGATAAATATTCATAAGAATCACTTCGGATCGGATCGGTCCGGATTGGATCCATTCGGTTCAGATTTTAGTTCGGATCGGTTTGAATTGACCATGATCTGATGAACGGTCGGATCTGACTAATCCAACTCGAATCGCACCGATCCAGGCCTTTGGTTTGGTTTGGATTGGGTTAGTTTGTGCCCAGCTCTACCTGTCACACAGGCAATCGGTGTCCTTTTTTCTACCTCTTACCCATGTATCTTTATTGGAGGTTTGCAAACGCCACACACGGGTATAGCCACACCTTGTGCAAGTGTAACACATGACCATCCATTAGGTTGGACCTGCGCTGCAGATTCCTTTGTATAAATAAAATAATTGTTTTTAAAAAAAAAACAAAAGGTCATCCGGGTCGACTGATGAGGTAGGTAATAGTTTGTGAAGCAAATGAACTGTTAAAAAGAAGATGGTTGAGCGTTCATTTGTACGATAAGAAATGGCGTACCTATAAGTGGTCCAGCCTAATTTATAGTACGAGCGTTCACATCATCGGCGCGGGTTCATACCAAATGGCCTGCCTATTAGGTGGTCCAGCCTGATTTAGGGTCAGAGCGTCCACATGATCCGTGCGGGTTCATTCTGGTCAGGACCGAACCAGTTCGGTCGGGTCGTGACCATGGTCCACCTCAATGCACGTGTTGTACATCCACTCTGTCAACCGTATTTCAGCTCATTTAGAGCCGGACCCAAAATACCAAACTTAGGTGATTGACCGCCTGTCATTAAAGATTTTGTAGAGCCCACTATAATTTTTATTTACCATCCAAGCTGTTTGATGAAAAATATAAATATCAACTCCATCCAAAACTTTTGTGATTCATGAGAAGTTTTCAATGGTCAATTGATAATGTTTAGTGTAGTGTGGTTCACCCAAGATTTGGATCTGCTCTATTTTTTGAACGACATCTTAAGATGATATGGTAAAACGGATGAATGGCATCGATATACAACACATATATCAAGGTGAGCCGACGGTCACAACCTGACCGACCCGACTGAATCCGCGTCCTTACGGGTAGGACGACGCTGACGAACAGAGCAGATGTTCTGCACGTGCGACTGGCACAACAGGTCTACGTGACTGAGCACGACATAGGTATGGAATAACAAAACGTGACTTTTGGGTTAGTTCTGTATATAAAAAAGATGGCTGGACCACTGACTTTTGGGCACATGTAGCAGTTGAACGCTAATTCCAACTGTCGAAATAGGTGGACCACTGACTATTCTATTTTTAGCCATCCATTTGATACAATTAATTGGATGGTTAGGATTGCTTAATCAATTTGATTTTAAAGATATACTCCAATCCTCCTTAAGCGTACCGCAATCTGTATGGTCCTGATGGAACTCAAATTTGTGTAACGTCCAACTTGACGTCCATCTGATATTTTTGCCTAGTCGTGATAGGACGTGAGATTAAAATCGAAGATCCACACCACAAGAAACTATAGGGAATACTCACCGTTAAAATTTTCCGAGGGCCCACGGTGATGTTAAAATGTCATCTAACCCGTTGATAAGGTGATTCATACAGGATTGAAGGGACAGTAGGAAGATCAGCCTGGTCTAAAACTTTCCGTGGTTCTCAACGATGGGTTTTGGCCCACCGGGTCCCACCTTATGGATGGTAAAGAAAAAGTGTAGGTTTGTAAATGGAAAGGGATTGGCTACTCCTCCTGCCACTAGCCAATGGCTAGTGGTGGGTGCTCTGTGGGCCTCATCATGATGTATGTTTTCATCCATGCTGTCTATCCATTCTTCCAAATCATTTTATGGTATGATCCCAAAAATGAGGTTAATACAAATCTCAAGTAGACCACACAGTGTTGATTGAACGCCCACCATTAAAAACCTCTTGTGGCCATAAAAGTTTTGGCAAGCGGATATATATTTTTTCCCTTCATCCAAGTCTGTATGTCCTAATCAACAGGTTATATGTCAAATAACTATTACAGTGGGCCCTAGGAGGTTTTTAATGGTAGACATTCAATCAATACTGTTTTCCTATAGTGTGGTCCATCCAAGATTTAGATATACTTCATTTTTGGGATCAAACCCTACAATTATCTTTCAAAATAAATAGACGGCGTGGATAAAATATATACATCATGGTGGGGTCCACGTAGCACCGACCACTAGCCACCTGGCTAATGGCGGCGTCACTGGCCAAACCGCGTACCACGGCCCAGCCTTCTAACTACACCTTATAAATGAGACGCGTCTATAGCCCGGCTCCGTACGCGCCTCCGCATGTCCTGAAACGGGACATCTCTGGAGGACGCCAATTGCGTCCTACCCGCGCCCGAGCAGGGCTCTGTGGTGCCCACCGTCATGTAAGTGTTTTATCTAAGCTGTTAATCCCTTTTTTCAGAATATTTTAAGGTATAATCTAAACACTGAGCAAGGTACATGGCTTAAGTGGACCACAAAGTGGGGATTTAATGTCCACCGTTAAAAACTTCTTTGGAGCTGGAGAAGTTTCAGATCAAGCTAATATTCGTTTTTTTCACTTCATCCACGTCTACATGATCTTATTAATAGTTTCGATGATAAAAAAAACATCACGGTGGCCCTTAGAAAGGTTTCAACCGTGGGTGTCATTATCACTGCAGCTTCCTCCGTGTGGTCCGACCTTTTAAATTTTACGTGCACATATTAAAATGATACGAGAATAAAGATAAACGAAATGGATAAAACACTTACATCACGGTGGGCCCAGTGGAGCCTTGAACGCAATCCGCGTCCAGGTCGTCCATTAGGTGGGCCCCATCGGGCAGATTCCTTATCCCAAATATCATGCGGTCCTCTTTTGAGGTGGGCCTAAGTAAGAACTTGGTTTAACTGCCCATTTCGATTGAACGCTATGGCCAACTTGAACATACGAGGCTGACTTATTGCTAGGGCATCAATATTTGGGCCACACCTAATGAACGGATCAGATGTTCCGTGCGTGTGAGAAGCTGACACAATAAACGTGTGGATGGGACCGAGCAACGCGCGTTTGAGATTAGCAAATCTCCTTGAGCATGATATGGCTGGCGAGGGTTTGCGTAACGAAGACTCAGTACCATGTATTAAAGGTGTGGTCCTGTTTTCATCTGACAACCCGTTACACGTGTATCTTTATCAGAGATAGGTTTGCGAATGCCACACGTGTATAGACATGCCCCGTACAAGTGCAACATCGGAACCATCACTAGGTGGGACCCACTCTGTATATTACTTGGTAGAAAAGAATCATTCGGGTCCACTAACGAATGGTCGACAGTGGGCGAAGCAAGTGAACGGCCAAAAGAACTTGGTTGAGCGTCCATTTTGGGAGCGGATCATGTGTTACCCGGGTAACACCTTACCGAATGATATCCTTACCGTGTGGGGCCTGCCATGATGAAGAAGTTGTATATCCATGCCGTCCATCCGTTTTTCCAGCGCATTTTAGCAAGTGATTTCAAAATTTTAGCAGATCTAATTCTCAGGTGGACCACACCATTGGAAACAGAGGTCAGTGACCGTTAAAAATATTTTGTGGGCCATAAGTTTTGGATGAAAGCCGATCTTTGTATCTTTCCCTCTATAGAGCTCTGTTTGATCTTATCAACGGGTTGAATGAAAAATAAGCATTACAATGGGCCCTAGGAAGTATTTTTTTAATATATAATGGCATTCAATCCCTACCGCTTCTTATGGTGTGGTCTACCTTAGACTTGAAACTTATTAATTTTAGAGAACAAGTTCTATAATATGCTGGAAAAACGGATGAACGGCGTGGATATACGACAAATCATCAAGGTTCCACCCAAGTAACACCTAATCACTCCTGTCCATTTTGTACCATACGAAATGTCCTACTCATAAATGGTCCAGCCTAATTTATGATCAGGAGCATCACATGATAATGATATACTGACGAACAGAGCAGATATTCTGCACGTGCGACTTGCACGGCATGGGTAATTGAGAACTTTACAAATAACTACCTAAGTGACATGAAATTTGCATTCCGATACCTTTTGAGTTTTCAAAACAATCTTCGGGAGTCTACCTCATGAATCGATATAACTAGCATTCCACCACCTTTTTCACAACGGATTGGGTAGGTTGCAAGAAAATGGATCAGATGCTTGAATGAACCTCAAAGTGAGGTTTATGTGAAATCCTCCTGGACCATGAGGTGCATCAACTTATGTTAAGCCAAGTGCCAAAAAGTAATCCTCATTCATGATTCAAGTGTACTAACTGATTGAAAATTGTGTGTAATGCAACGTTCACTCTCCTAACTATTTCTCATAATATGAATGACTTATCTAAAAAATAATAAGATTACTTTTAGGCCCTATGCCTGAATTAGAATATAATGGTTGAAGTGGATTTCATATAATTATCATAGATGGGACATATCTTTCTTAACTATTTTCTTTGGTGTGGCTCACATAAATCACAGGTCAGCTTGATTTGACTGGGATTACTGAAAAGGCCTAATGTTCTAATCAAATTTAAACTTTAACAGCAGAATTAAAATGAATAAAGAAAAGATAGCACTTTAAACCAATCACAATATGGAAATGTAAAGCAAACTTCAAATTCTAGAACAGAGAGGTTGATACCATTGTTGTTCTAAGGACAACCTTGCACTATAAAAATCAAGGGTTTATGGCAGGACGACCTTATTAGAACAATTTGAATATCAAAAACTCAAACTGAAAGGAAATAAAGGAAATAACAAGAAATGAAATTCTAAACTATTACAACATTTCTCATAAAGCTTGAAATGTAAATATTACAACATTCACATCCACACATACATCCCACAAACTTAAATGATAAAAGATAGTAAAAATAAATTACACATCCACAAAACACAAAGACTTATAGTGGTTCACCTGTGTGTTCACCAACTGTTAAACAATAGCCACACAGCTTGCTACTCCACTCCTAATATCCTCACACAGGGGATATCAGCGTTCATTATGAAAATAGGTTTTTCAGGTTCACCTAAAACCTTCACAATTGTGTCTTTCAAATGGGCTTACACAATTCAAAAAACCCCAATTCTGAGTTTTCTGACTCTCCTCAGATAACCAACACAATGAGATTTTTCTGACCTAATCTCAAAAGAAACCAGTATAATAAAAGATTTACACAAATATAAAATATTTGGATTTCTCCTTTTGTAGGAGCCCGGTAGAACTAATCGGAGTAGAAGTTCGAATATAGAAGTTCAATGTCCAATACTCACTTTAAAATAGTTCTAAGTTCTATTTGATTTTAAATTAAACCAGATGAGCTAGCTATATTTGATTTTGATTCCAAGAAGAAGGAATACAACAATTCCTCTTTTCAATTCAGATTGAAATATAGAAACAAAATCAAATTAATAAAGCTAACAAAAGAGAATATTAAATATGCACACTATAGCTTAAAATGAACACAAACTTATCTTAGAGTGATGCTTTGATTTTAGTTGAATTGAGTTGTAAAACTCTGAAATTCGTCGTCTATTTATAGTTGTAGAAACTCGTCTACGACTGGTCTTGAGGACAATACGACTGGTCGTAGAATGAACTGCATTTTAAAATTTTGAGCGCGATCGGATAAAACCGTTCCACGACTGATCGTAGGCTGTTCACAACTGGTCGTGAGCCCTCCACGACTGGTCGTAACCAACCCACAACTGGATGTGAGGCACTAGGTTTCGTTATTATAGTTTGAGTCGTAGAACCAGGACTGGTCGTAGGACGAGTTGTGTACTGTTCACACGACTAGTCGAGAAGACTCCAGGATTGGTCGTAGCTCAATAAAAAAATTCTGAAAAATTGCAACAACTCAGGACTGATCTTGGAATTTTTTGGACTGGTCGAGCCAGTGCTAGGACTAGTCGAACAGGGTCTAGGACTAGTCTTAGAACAGTCCAAACACTTATAAAAAGATTCAATTTGAATTATGTATATAAAATGACCTACTCTAAGGTCAATCTAAGGTCATTCATACCTTAAATGTGAAGAATGGACATTGAATCTTCATAAGATAGTTGACCTTTGACGATTGTAAAACTTTGGATCTCTATACTTGATGTAGCATTGAACTTGAGATCTTCTAAAGCTTGAGTTACACTTCATTTCGAGTTATACACGAACTTGAGTCTTTGAACAAGATCACTTCTTTCGTTGTAGCTTGTACTTGCATTTCTTGAAATGGTTTGAAGTAAATCTTCATTCTTAACTTGAAGCAGCGTGTTTAGAGAGGTGATGCAATGTCTTGATCATATATACCAATGAGCTACACAAGATATAGATTGATGTTTTGACACTACAAAATTTGACAACCAAAAGAATATAAAACCATAGCACTTACAATCTCCCCCTTTGTAAAATTTGTGACAAAACATACTCCAATCAAAATAAGAGAAGCATTACATGCTCAATAAGGAATCATGCACCGGTCATATATAAGAGAACTAGTTACAGCCTGGTTAAAGAATCATGCACCAGTTGTTATTAACTAGCACAAATTCTTCCTCAGTTACTCCCTCTGAGTAGCACACATATATTCAGTACATATTATCCATAATCAATAGCAATAAATCAATCCATATGCAAAACCAAATAGATTCTCCCCATTTTTGTCGCAATATGACAAAGGAAGAAAAATGGAGCAGGATAATAAACAGGAGTAATAAATAGATTAACTAGTTAAGAAATAAGTAAATTAAAGTTCACAAGCCATTAACTAGTTTAAACAAAAGTCAGTTAACCAAACAAAGTTCACAACCCAACAAAAGTAGAAGTAAAGTTATTATAGACCAAGAGTAAAACACTTAATCAGATCCTGAAGAAGGCACATGAATGGTAGGATCAAGTTGATGAAAGCCCTTGTTTAAGCACCTAAGCTACTTGCGTATATATTGAAACCGTAAATCATGGGCCACATTCATATTCTCTACCTTCTCCTCTAGAGAACGAAGACGAGCATTAAAATCAGATGGCTCATAGTCAGGATCATTAGAAGAATCAGATTCAATTTCATCAAAAATATCATCCATATTTATATCATCAGGAGGAAGATCACCAGCATCTTCTTCATTCCCTGCTTTAGCTCTACCACCACCCACATTCACTTGGCTAGGAGCCAATTCCAGTTTCATCTTGTTAATATTCGAATTGTTAAAAATAAGATGATGGATATAAGCCTCTCTAACAGGCATATCAATTAGTATGTGAGTAGTTAAAACAGTCATAAGATAGGCAAACGGAATATCACTATGACCTGGATGGAGACGAAACTGAATGATGGAATGACATATTAAGGAAGGAAGACAAACTTTAGTACCAGAAATGACAGAATGCAAAACTCGAACCATAAAGGCTAGCTTTATTTTATTACCAGAACGCGGATATAGATTGAAAATAAAGATTCTATGGAGAACCTTGTATCTGGGTAAAAAATACTTTGAGGGGAGCACATTCCTTTATGAGTCCATTGCACATTCATATTACATAGATCTCTAGTGAGTATGCATGTGTTTTTCTGATTCTGAGGGTTTCTCAACTAGAGTATAAATAGGAATACCCTCGTCATTGATAGGTATGTCCATAAGGCCAGATATCAGATGACGATTTACATCAAATGGACCTTCTCTAGCAGCAATTTTAAATGTTAAATTCTCAGTCAAAAAATCAGAAATGCATGCAAACATGGCCTGAGCAATAGACTGGTATGCAGGCCCACCCCAATGTAAGATGTTAGCCCATCCTACAGTTTGAAGAAGAGGTAGGATACCAAAAGGAGCAATGTGGTCGAGATCAACAGGACGTTCAACAATGACATTGCGCATACGCAAATCTCGCACATATGAGGGATCATATTCGGGTGACTGAAGATGGCGCCGAGTGATAGGGGTTGATCTAGAGGATGATGGACTACGGGAAGTTTTCTTTTTCTCTCTAGCATCCATTTGCAATAAAATAAACAAAGAAACAAGTAGCTACACAAGATGAAGAGTGGGGTTTTGATAGATCAGATTTTTCAAGATAAAACTCCAAAATCGTAATGAATGACAAAATAAATTACTCCAAGAGTAAAAATGAAGTAATATTGACTAGAATCTACAAGAAAAATGCAAAAGACGCACTAACTTTGAAGATCTAGGAAGGTGGGTATGACCGGCCGGGTGTAAGGTCGTTGGAGAGGAAATAGGAAATGAGGAAGATGAAGTTTTCTCCAAATTTTAAAAGGGTCAGCGCGCTACACGACTGGTCGTGGGTGGTCCTCGACTGGTCGTGCCACGACTGGACGAGCACGTCCACGTTTGGTTGTGTATATACCATCAAAAACATGCATTTTTCATAAAAATTTAAAATTTAAATCAATAAATTATCAAATACATATACACTATGATACAAATATGCATGACTAATCAATTTAGAATGCACATACCAAGATTAAATTTCAATTTATTAAACCTGCTTTTGTCGAGCGGTTTAGTGAAAATGTCAGCAAGTTGAGTCTCGGTAGTAATATATTTCAAAGATATCAGCTTTTCTTCCACTAATTCACCAATGTAATGATACATAATGTCAATGTGCTTGGTATGTGAATGCTGAATTGGATTTTTTGAAATGTTTATAGCACTGGAATTATCACAATATAATATTATTGATTCCTATGCAATTCTATAATCAGTTAACATACGTTTCATCCAAACAAGCTAAGTACATGCATTTCCTGTTACGATGTATTCAGCCTCAGTAGCTAAGAGCGATATAGAACTTTAATTCTTGCTAAACCAAGAAACTAAACAATTTCCAATATAGAAACAACCACCACTGGTTGATTTCCTGTCATCAATATTACCAGACCAATCAACATTTGAGTACCCAGCCAGTTGAACACTAGTATCATTTGGATACCAGAGACCCAATTTAGCAGTATTTGCAATATATCGCATAATCCTCTTAACAGTAGTTAGATGTGACTCTTTAGGGTCAGATTGATATTTAGCGCAAATACCAACACTAAAAGCAATATCAGGTCTATTTGCAGTTAAATAAAGTAAACTTCCATTCATACTACGATATAATTTAGGATCCACATTTTTACCTGTAAAGTCCTTTGAGAGTCTTAAAGTTGTACTTATAGGAGTATCAAAATTCTTACCGTTCTTAAATCCAAACTTTTTAATCAAGTTCAGAGCATATTTGGTCTGAGAAATGAAAATACCATCAGGTTGTTGTTTTACTTGCAACACTAGGAAATAATTCAATTTCCCAACCATGCTCATTTCGAACTTAGATTTCATTAAATTTGTAAACTTAACAGTCATGTTAGTACATGTAGATCCATAAATAATATCATCAACATAGATCTGCACTATTAAGATGTGATCATTAAGTTTCTTAACAAAAAGAGTCTTATTTACACTTTCCATTTGAAAATCATGACTTAGTAAAAACTTAGTCAATTTCTTGTACCATGCTCTGGGAGCTTGTTTTAAGCCGTAGAGAGCCTTTTTAAGGTGATAGACATGATCAATGTTCTTGGGTCTTCAAAACCCATTGGTTGTTCAACATATACTTCTTCATGCAGATCACCATTTAAGAAGGCACTTTTCACATTCATTTGATAAATTTTAAATTTTCTAAAGCAAGCAATGTATATAAATAGTCTAATTGACTCAAGACGAGCTACTGGGGAAAATGTTTCATCATAATCAATACCCTCAATTTGAGTGTACCCTTGTACAACTAGTCTAGCCTTGTTTCGAATTATATTACCAAGTTCATCAGACTTATTTTTGAAAATTCACTTAGTTCCTATAATATGTTTATCTTTATGTATAGGAACAAGATACCAAACATTATTTCTCACAAATTGGTTAAGCTCTTCTTACATCGCAACAATCCAGTTTTCGTCAGTAAGAGCTTATTTTACGTTTACCGGTTCAATCTGGGATGTAAAACATACGTAATTACATGTCTTCTAGTTGTCTACGAGAGCGTATACCAGTGAGAGGGTTTCCAAGAATCTGAGTGGTTGAATGATCTTTAACAGTCCTCAGTTTAGAGTCAGTTTGATTTGATGAAGTATCTGGTTTGTCAATTAAAAGAACTTCACCATTATTTGAACTTGGGGCAGGTGTTTTCAAGTGATCGTCTATGACCACATTAATAGATTCTTAAATAACACAGGTCCTTTTGTTTAGTACACGATATGCGCGACTATTTAAAGAATATCCTAAAAAGATCTCTTCATCACTTTTAGTGTCAAACTTTCTTAGATTTTTACAGTCACGTAAAATATAGCACTTGCTGCCAAAAACTCGAAAGTATTTGACGGTAGGCTTCTTATCGAACCACAGTTCATAAACAGTTTTATTCTTTGACTTACTTGTATAAACTCGGTTGATAGTATAACATGCAATACTTATGGCTTCAACCCAAAGATTTTTAGGGAGCCTCATACTATTTAACATTACATTAACCATTTCTTGAAGCACTCTATTTTTTCTTTCAACAATTTCATTTTTTTATGGAGTTTTAGGTGCAAAGAATTCATGTAATATCCACTGATCGCTACAGAATTTCTCAAAACTGCTATTCTCAAACTCAGATCCGTGATCACTACGGATTTTACTGACTTGAGAACCTTTTTCAGTTTGGATCTATTTGATAATCCTTTTTTACTTCATCAAGGGTTTCTGATTTATCCCTTAGGAAGGCTACCCAAGTGAATCTGGTAAAATTATCTACGATTATCAATATGTATTTTTTACTACTTCGACTCTCCGTCCTGGTTGGTCCTACAAGATCCATGTGGAGAAGTTCGAGAGGTTTAGATGTGGCATTAGGGTCCACCTTTTTGTGAGCACTCCTAGTTTGTTTGCCAATCTGACATTCACTACATATTTTGTCTACTTTTTACAATTTAGGTAGACCTCTTACTAGTTATATTTTGTTTAATCTATAGAGATTGCGGTAGTGTACATGTCCAAGGCGTTTATGCCATAACTCGGTCTCATCGGTATGGACCATGTAACACAGTTGATTAGATGAGCTAGAATCACTTACGATGTAGCAGTTTTCAGAAGTTCTACGACCAGTTAATATTACTGAACCATTTTTGTTTAAAATTTCACACCCTTGGTTAGAAAATTTAACACTATGATTTTTATCACAAATTTGAGAAATGCTTAATAAATTATGTTTTAAACCTTCAACATACAAAACATTCTCAAATAAAGGAAGGTTAGAAAGTTGAACCGTACCTTAGCCAATAATCCTGCAGTTGCTACCATCACCAAATGTGACTGAACCATCAGTTATATCTTTAAGATCGGTGAATAGACCTTTATCACCAGTCATGTGCCTTGATTATCCACTGTCTAAGTATCACTTTGAATGGCTTGAAGCTTTGAAAGTCGTGTGGGCAACCAAACAAGTAACCTTAGGAACCCATTTCATAACTGTTTTGGGTTTAGGAGTATAGTTGGTCTTCTTATGTTTGTAGTTGTTGTAAGAATGATCCACTGAGTTAGATTTTAAGAGCTCCTTAAGCAAATCAACTATTTTTTCAGCTAAAGGGTTTTAGTTCTGATTTTTATAGTTGATATGATTACTTTTAGGTTTGAAAGATTGAAAATTTTTATCATTTAAAAAAAGACTTTTGATTTGAACTATTTCCTTTTGAGTTTGAAGATTCTCCTTTCACAAACTTAAGAGAAGTATTCTTGTGATTAGGAAGAATATTTTTATCATAGCCCAAACCATATCGGTCGCCACATTTTCTTGATCCAAACAAAAAATTTTCTAACTTTGGATCGCCTTGGGCATATCTCCATGTATCCTTTAAACTCAAAAGAAGAGAAGAGACTTCAAGTTTTAGTTTTTCATTTTCAGATTTTAGATTTTCAATCAAGGAAGTTTTGAAATCTATATCACATTTTGATTTTTTAAAACAATCTGAAATATGGAATTTTTCTAAAACTAGTGAATCGAAATTTTCTTTAAGTTTTAAAAACCTTTCTTTTTGAAGTTTTAGTTTTACAACAATTTTACAACTTTCCTTGTATAGGGCATTGTAAGCATCTTAAAGATCTTCTTCATTTCATGATCACTATTCAGATTTTCTTCACTAGTAGAATCATCATGATTTGAAAAAGTGAACTTGGCTAGAGTCATAAGGGCTTTGACTTCATTGCCCAACTTGGTTTCAGAATCTTCTGCTTCAGAAGAGGTTTCAGTGGCAGAAGATTCATCCTAAGTAGCCAACATTCCTTTCTTTTTAAGTTTGCCCTTTCTTGGACAATTGTTTGCTAAATGCCCATATTCTTGGCAGTTGTAACATTAACTATCTTTTAAAGATTTTCAAGTTTTAGATTTAGATTTAGATCTTTTCTTATCTTTTGATTTTTGAAAATCAACCCTCTTTTTACTTTTGAAAATCTTGTAAAACTTTTTCGTTAAAAGAGCCATATCATCTTCAGAATTTTCACAATCGAAATTTTATTGAGAAATACATTTAGAAGATTTAAGGGCAATATGTTTACCATTAGGAGCTTTAAAATTTAATTCATAGGTTTGTAAAGACCCAACTAGTTCTTCTACCCTCATATTGTCCGTATCACAAAGTTCCTGGATCGTGGTTACCTTAGAATTGAACCGTTCAGGAAGTGAGCGTAGTCTTTTTGTACACACTTTACTTTTTGAGATTTTATCGCCAAGACCCCACATAGAGTTCATAATGTCATTTAATCTTGTATAAAAGTCCATGAACATTTCATTTTCCTCCATATATATTTCCTTAAATTTGGTTGTGAGGAGTTGGACTTTAGATTTCTTAACAATTGATGTACCCTCGTGTGTCATTTCTAAAATATCCTAAGCTTGCTTTACAGTATCACAGGATATAATTCTTTTAATTTCATCCAGTGATAGTGCGCAAGTGATTGCATTTAGTGCTTTTGCATTGGCACTACTCTCACTTTTCTGAAGAATGGTCCAAGAGAAATAAGGTGTTACTCTCATTAATTTTGAACCATCGATACCAGTCACTTCAGTGGTAGGAGGGGTCCATTCTGTCACTATAGCTTACCACACGCTCTCATCCATGTATTTAAGGAAAATTCTCATCCTGACTTTCCAATAGGCATAATTGGAGCCATCAAATGGTGGAGGCCTAGTGACTGAAAGGCTATCAAAATTTGACATCTTATAAATAGCTTAGATCGATTAGCTCAGGAAATAAATCCAAATATAAAGAATTAAAATGAGCTATTAGGCTTTGATACCACTTTAAAAGGCCTAGTGATCATGTCCTGGGAGGGAGGGGGGGGGGGTGCATAGGTATATGCCAAATTAAAACTTTAACAGCAGAATTAAAATGAATAAAGAAAAGATAGCACTTTAAACCAATCACAATATGGAAATGTAAAGCAAACTTCAAATTCTAGAATAGAGAGGTTGATACCAATGTTGTTTTAAGGACAACCTTGCACCATGAAAACCAAAGGTTTATGGTAGGACAACCTTACTAGAACATTTTGAATATCAAAAACTCAAACTGAAAGGAAATAGAAAGAAATGAAATTCTAAACTATTACAATATTCCGCACAATGCTTGAAATGTAAATATTACAACATTCACATCCACACATACATCTCACAAACTTAAATGATAAAATATAGGAAAAATAAATTACACATCCACAAAACACAAAGAGTTATAGTGGTTCGCTCGTGTGTTCACCAACTGTTAAATAACAGCCACACAACTTGCTACTCCACTCTTAATATCATCACACAGGGATATCAGCGTTCACTATGAAAATAGGTTTCTTAGGTTCACCTAAAACCTTCACAATTGTGTCTTTCAAATGGGCTTACACAATTCAAAAAACCCCACTTCTGAGTTTTCTGGCTCTCCTCAGATAACCAACACAATGAGATTTTTCTGGCTCAATCTCAAAAGAAACCAATACAATAAAAGATTTACACAAATGTAAAATACTTGGATTTCTCCTTTTGTAGCAGCTCGGTAGAACCAATCGGAGTAGAAGTTCGAATATAGAAGTTCAATGTCCAATACTTACTTTGAAATGGTTCTAAGTTCTAATTAATTTTAAATTAAACCAGATGGGCTAGCTATATTTGATTTTGATTCCAAGAAGAAGGAATACAAAATTCCTCTTTTCAATTCAGATTAAAATATAAAAACAAAATCAAATCAATAAAGCTAACAAAAGAGAATATTAAATATGCACACTATAGCTTAAAATGACACAAACTTATCTTAGAGTGATGCCTTGATTTTAGTTGAATTGAGTTGTAAAACTCTGAAATTTGTTGTCTATTTATAGTTGAAGAAACTCGTTTACGACTGGTCCTGAGGACAGTACGACTGGTTGTAGAACGAACTGCATTTTGAAATTTTGAGCGCGATCAAATAAAACCGTTCCACGACTGGTCGTAGGCTATTCACGACCGGTCGTGACCAACCCACGACTGGTTGTGAGGCACCAGGTTTTATTGCTGTAGTTTGAGTCGTAGAACCAGGACTGGTCGTAGGACGAGTTGTGTACTGTTCACACGACTAGTCGAGAAGACTCCACGATTGGTCGTAGCTCAACCAAAAAATTCTGAAAAATTACAACAACTCAGGACTGATCTTGAAATTTCTTGGACTAGTCGAGCCAGTGCTAGGACTAGTCGAACAAGGTCCATGACTAGTCTTAGAACAGTCCAAATACTTATAAAAAGATTTAATTTGAATTATGTATACAAAATGACCTACCCTAAGGTCAATCTAAGGTCATTCATACCTTAAATGTGAAGAATGGACATTGAATCTTCATAAGATAGTTGACATTTGAAGATTGTAAAACTTGATATATCTATACTTGATGTAGCATTAAACTTGAGATCTTCTAAAGCTTGAATTACACTTCATTTCAAGTTGTACATGAACTTGAGTCTTTGAACAAGATCACTTCTTTCGTTGTAGCTTGTACTTGCATTTCTTGAAATGGTTTGAAGTAAATCTTCATTCTTGACTTGAAGTAGCGTGTTTAGAGAGGTGATGCAATGTCTTGAACCCATATGCAATGTCTTGATCATATATACCAATGAGCTGCACAAGAAATAGATTGATGTTTTGACACCACAAAATTTGACAACCAAAGGAGCATAAAACCATAGCACTTACAATTACACATCTAGTGGTTAGAGTGGATGATGGCCCACTAAAAATCAATTCCAGGGATTCCTCTCTAATTATTAGGAGAGATTATTTGAAAAAAGAATTGTATGTGAAAGTGCCCTAGTTTGTCAATTAGCGTGAGTGTTGAGTAAGTTAGACAAAGGAGCCTCATAGGAAGAATGATCAAGAGTCTGCCTCAACTGGATGTGTGCCCGAACTCGCCACAGGTAAAGTTTAGCCTCACAACCCATATCCCAAAACACCAGGTAATTAAAACCCCTAAAATTGAATAGAACACCCTAAGGTTTTTGGTTAGAAAACTTTTTCAAACTTTAGAAAAATCTTTTCTACATTTGTCAATTTATCGACAAGTGGCTCGATAAAATCGAACCTTGTTATCGATGTCCTTGAAGCTCACTCGATCTTATCGAAATGAGGACATAAGATGTTCAACAACCACAAAGATCTCTGGATGGAATTATCGATGTATTGATAGACGGTTCGATATCATCGAAATTTGAAACTCGAGTCCATCGAGTAGACTCCATAAAATCGACATCAGGACTGTTGTGTCCAAAATGTTACTAAGGCAAATCATGTAATCCTCGATATATTGAAGAGCTCCTCGATATCTTCAGAATTCAAATTTCAATGATATTAGAAGCCCTTCGATGATATTGGATTATGACACATATCTATCCATCAAGTTTTTAGGTTATTTTTTCTTGGATCGAGAGTCACTCGATAAAATCGATATTGAAATATCAATCATATCGAGGCAGGGTCGATGTCATCAAAAGTGGACATAAACTATCCAGCAAGCTTATAGGAAAATTCCTTGAAATTATCAATGAATCGATACTGCTCTCGATATCACCGATATTCAAATTCCGATGATATCGAGTGATGCTCGATCGTATCATATACCTGAAATATTTCAAAGGAAAGTGCTCTTACATTTTCAAATGTCGAGGAATCGAACCTCGTGTCGACAAAATCGGAGTTTGAAATCCGATGACATTGACGCTCGTTCGATTTCCTTAACCAGTTGGCAAAAGGTTTCAAAAGCGTTTGACAGTTGAGTTCGTGTCATCGAGCGGTCAGTCAATGCTATTGAGAGTATATGCTCGATGATATCGACCCTGCTCGATGATATCAAACTCTGTAAAAAATGTGACCGTTTTATATCCATTGGAACCTTTTGCCTATTTAATGAGAGCTTGCCCTTGGTTGTTTGTAGAGAAAATAAAGAGTGCTTTTGAGTGTTTAACCCTAGATCATATACCCTAAGCCTTTTCTCTCATGGAAGTTTATCCTCCAATTCACCCTCATCATTGACATTCAATAGAGTGGATTGGGGAATGAACTCCACATTCAAGGATCCTGTAGCTACTACCTTAATGGCAAATCATTAAGCTGGGATGCCTTGAATGCATAGATGATTGGAATCGCTCTATCTCCCTTATAAGAAAACATTTAATAAAGTAGGATTCTATCATAACCTTGACTCAACATGTCGCCATGTATTGGTAGATCTTCTGAGTTGCAGTTTAAGGGAGCTAAAGATTCTTCGTCAATTAAAGGCGGAGATCTTCGACAACGTGCTGAATGAGGCTCATCTACTTATCTGTAAGTCATTAAAGTCCAGAGGACCCTTGTGATCATTCCTTCTGTGGGATTAGGTCTAAGATGTTTCTCACCCCCTGCAAGTCCTCATAGGAGGCCTCCGGCAGGAGTGTACGTGGGGGTGCTTTGTGTTGACCCTTGCTTTGTGGAGAGCATAAACTGGTTAGAGGTGAACCTGATTTAAAACCTCTGGTTTGAGTTGAACTTGTTTTGAAACCTCTTTTGAGGTTCCTTGTGTGGATCCTTGGCCTGTGTGGCCTAAAAGTGGGGTGTTGTGTGTTGACCCTTACTCATAAGAGCATAACTGTGTTGTGTAGACACGTTATGTCAGCCTAAGTGTAGGTTGTACTGGTTAGAGGTGAACCTGATTTAAAACCTCCTGTTTGAGGTGAACCTATTGTGAAACCTCCGTTAATGAGATCAGGTACACTCAAGGGTTGAGTGCGTCCGCCGAAAGTGGAGTAGACAAGTAGTCGAACCACTATAAAAATGATTGTATTTGAGATTGCTATTGTCTTCCATTACTTGTGTGATTTTCTTAAATACTTTCATATTTGATTATCTTAGATCATATCTCACACATAGTCACATCCATCATGAACTATGATTTCCATCTTGTTTATCTTTCAAATAGTTTTATGACTGGATCCTCTATTTGGCTTGGAAGCTATTAGAGTTACTCTGAAGAAATCTTAATGCATTCATATTTACTCAGGATAAGATTGGTAGGATTTTAAATAACCATAAAATATTAAAAAGTCCTATTCACCTCCCTCTAGGACATATTGACATATTCTTATTTCAACTAAAGTGGTCATTACCGCAATAGTATGGATATCAACTATTGATTTTGATAAGTCCTACCATGATGTTTAGGTGAGATCAATAAATATTTAATCCTATATTATGCTTAGAGATAGTATAAAGAAAAGAGTAGATCAAACTAGCTTGTGATTTTTGTAAGCCACATTAAAGGAGGCGAGGATAAGGACATCACCCTTGACTTTTACAAATTTCACTATAGTAATTATATGAAATCCACACCAATCATTAGTTTTCACATAAAGATTAGGCATGCGGCCAAAAAATCATAATCATTTGTGATTCATGTGAGCCACACTAATGAAAATAATTTAGAAGGTGAGCATTATTATGTACGGTTTCCAATAATGTGGATCCCGTAAATCAAAGACGGAGTAGATTTTTGGGCTCATTGCCTAACATAGGTGACAAACAAGTGGTTGAAGTGGATTTTACATAAATGTCATTGGTGGAGCTCATCCAAGTCACCAGCCTATTTGATTGCGTGGAAGCTACGAAGAGAGAGAATGGAACGAAAATTATATCAATTAAAAAAGAAGCTGTTTGAAAACTTTTTGAAAAGGTACCCAAATGTAAATTATATATTGATACAATAGTTTTTCTTGGACACGGATTAACTACTGACTAGCCACTGGCTTCAATGGCTATCTCCCTACTGAAGTGATGTCACCAAGTTCTTTGGCCAACCACCATGATGATTGGTATGTATGTTGTATCCAAACTGTCCATCCATTGGGTGAGATCATTTTAAAGCTTGAGCTCTAAAATAAAACAAATCCAAAGCTCAAGTAGACACAAATACATAAAATAGTAGGAATTGAATTCCTACCATTGAAAACTTCTAAGGACTATAGAAGTTTTCGATCAAGCTGCTATGTGAACTTGCTATGTGAACTTATGAATGTTAGATGTCAAATAAACATCATGGTAGCCCTAGGAAGGTTTGTCCCCACTGTTTTCTTAAATGGGTTCCACTTGAGCTTTGAATTTGTTTATTTCATCAAATGTATATACAGTAAGGATACAACACATACCACCTACAAAACTTGGTGATGTTATACAGACATAGGTAGCAAGGTGGCTATTGACAATACCCGCCCCATTATAATGTATGTATTCTATCCACGCCTTTCATCCATTTTTAAGGATATTTTATGGCATGGGCCAAAAAACGAAGCATTGTAAATCTCATATATACCACACCATAGGAAAGAGTGGTGATTGAACACTCACCATTAAAAACTTCTTAAGAGCCATAAAAGCTTTGGATTAAGCTAATATTTGTGTTTGCTCTTCATCTAGTTGTGCATGACCTAATCCACCCTCCCTAAGAAGTTTTCAACGGTGGACATTCAATCGCCACTGTTTTATTGTGATGTGGGGTTTGGTTCTCCCATTTTTGGCCTAGTGTTCAATACTGATCTTTAAAAAATAGATATATCGCTTTCATAAAAACACACACACACACACATATGTTATAGGGAAAAATGGACCAACCTATGGAAAAAGGTCGGGTTGAAACTTTTCACACTCAACTAAGCAAATAATAAGCCATTCCATTCTCCTCTCTCCACGATAAAGAGATAAAGAAGGAATGAGAGGAAGAAGAAGCATAGTCGCCATGGGAATCCCCTTCCTACTCAGAGTCCATGGCCAAAGAACATGCCCGCAAGAGTACTACCTCCGTCGATTCCAAGATCTCTAGAGTTCGTCAGGAGCACTTTATTCCTTTGCTCTACTAAGGAGACAAGTCGGCATTACCTAGGCCGGCATGGCCCAGGTCGGCATGTTCCAGGTTGGCACACTTCATGTAAGGCCTGTATCCTAGCCTGTACTATTTTGTCGACTTCCGCGATCCTTCCCGTCGAAGTCCGGCAATTCGTGACCTATAATCGATGTTTGCGCATGACCCTAAGTCGTATCCCATAGATTTAAGTCGGCTTAATCCGAGACTTATACCATTGTGACTGCGCCATCGCCGCGATTCCGACACCGCATATTACGCGCCGAGACGATACCTTGGTCAGGAGATGTGGACCCGTGTTCAGATCGAGAAAAACGCCGCGCGTGCGAAACTCAAGAGAATCTCTACAACATGTGAAATCAATCCCATCAATCACCTCTCATGTCAAGTACAAAACCCCATCCCCAAGTAACCCCAAAGTCAACTCTTTCTCACCCTCTCTCTTACACACTCATGCTAGTCAAGTACACCATCACCTCACATCCATTAACCATCACTCCTCTTACAACAACCCTCTCTCTCTCATTTCTCCAACACATTTTCCAAGCACCAAAATGAGCTCACGTCTAAGCTACCCATGGAGAGAAAAGTGAGATGTGTGTGGCTCACCCTCCATCCCAAGATCTCTCATCCTAGCCATTCAACTCTCATCACCCTCTATCAAAGTGAAGCACAAGGAGACCGACGTTCTAACGGACCGAGAAGATAGAACGGTGGGTGCTCTATTAGGCCTAGATTTTCTTTTTTTGATGAAGGGCTAAGTGAGGCCTACCGGTTGATGGTATGGATGTCATTTTGGACGTAGGTGTGGCCAATGGCCCACCATGATTCTCATGATCATTCCATGGTGGGGCCATTCTCCATGGACCCCATCATGATGCTTGTTTTCCTTACATGAATAGGGTCATCTAGACCATTGCATTTTGGTGGAGAAAGGATCTCCACTGTTGATTTTGATCAGTGGGCCCACATGTAATGGGACCCACTTGATGTATGTTGTAAATCATGGAAGGGAGGGCCCATAGTATCGGGGTCCCTCCATCATCACGTGTCCCTTTCTCTCTCTCTCTCTCTCTCTCTCTTCCTCTCTTTCATTTGTTTTGTGTGTGATGATGTGATTGTATGGCCCACCCGGATGTGCCCCACCTTGATGTATGTTTTATCCAAACCATCCAAGTCATATGGACCCTACCTTATAAGAGTGAAAAATACAAATATCAAATTGATCTAAGTGGGCCACGTCCTTGTGGGACCCACTCTAATTGTATGCAAACCGTCCAGCGTCCTTGGACGCTAGACGTGGTTGCAAAATGCAAAGTGAAATGTGAACGGATGGTGGGTGTACAGACTGCAAAAAAAAAGAAGAAGAGGTATTTTAAGGGTTTTAGGTGGGCCGCTCATGCAGGCCCCACCTTGATATATATTTTTAATCCAAGCCGTCCATCCCCTTTCCCACCCATTTTAGGCGTTGAGCCAAAAAATAGGGCCAATCCAATTTTCTAGCGGGCCATACCTTTGAAACCAGTGATTTTCACCGTTGAAACTCACCTTAATTTTTTTACACGCCGAAAGATGCCCAATATCGGGCTTGATGGATTTGTTACGGATGGTAGAATCCATTGGCAGACCTGGATTTAGCAGATGTGGGCCCTACCTCTGAAAAATCGTAAAAATTCAAATTTTTTTTTTAAAAAATACAATAGCAGCATTACTGCTGCTGCTGCTGTCAGAGGCGCAGGCAGCGCCTGCTACTGATGGGCGGACGGGCAGGGACCCAAGATCCCAGCTGTCGGTCCCACCATGAGGTTTGTTCGTCATCAACCCGTTCATTAGGTGGACCCCTTCCTGAAGTAGGCCCCACCCAAAAATCATCCCTATCGGGAACTCAGGTAGCCCACACGGCAGGGATTGAGCATCTACCATTGGAACCTTTTTGTGGCCATAGAAGTTTTGGATCATATGAAATTTGTTTTTCCTGTTCATCCAGGTCAGTGTGACCTTATCAACGGTTTGGATGGAAAATAAATCATTATAGTGGGCCCCACATGGGACCCAAGGATGTATGTGTTATATACCACACCGTCCATGGACGGTGGAACACACAGTGTATGTGTTGTATACATGTCGTCTATCCATTATCTGTAGAGATGGTGGGTCCCACTACTGTTGACTTCAGCAAGGTTTGTGGGACCCACGGATGATGTATCCCACACCGTCCATATCACTGGATGGTGGGACCCACCCCCAAGTGTGGGACAGTGTGTGTGTGTGTGTGTGTGTATATTATATTAGATATAAAATTGTATTATATTATATATAATATTGTATATATTATATATATTATATGTAGATTATATATTATGTTATATATAATATATACTTAATGATGGGCCTTCATGTGGATCCCCACCATGATGCATGTGATGCATCCAAGCCATCCAGCCCCTTTGAAAGCTTATTTGATGGCATGAGCTAAAGACTGAGACAGATCTATAGTTCAAGTGGACCCCACCTTGGTATGTTTATGAGGCCCATGTTGATTTATTTGTAGTCGTCCATTGAGGCCCACCTTGGTATATATATAAGGCCCAAGTGATTAGGCCCATCTTGTCATATTTATGGTCCGTTGTTGAGGCCCACTTTGATATATATAAAGCCCATGTTACGAGGCTCGTTGTGATGTATTCAAAGGCCTGGGGGATATGGCCCATTGCAATGTACATAAGGCCCATTGATGCGGCCCACTTGATTTATATAAGGCCCATATAAGGCGGCCCATTGGATGTATTTGAGGCCCATGGGTCAAGGCCCATTGGGATGTATACAAGGTCTATTACATTGTGTGATTCCACCATGGGTTATGTATGACATTTATGGCGGGCCATGCCTTGGGAGCAATGTTGGTTTGACGTCCACATTGTAAGAATAATGTTGGTTTAATGTCCGCATTGTAAATCTCCATAAGGCTCATTGATAGGTCCATATTTGTTGTGCGTAAGCCATCTAGGCCCATCTTCGTTCTGAGGATAGTTCATCACCTTATAACATGCTTAGTGTAATTCTGTGACTCATGCCCATACGCATCATTTGTATGCTTGATATGAGGAATGTTTGATCATAGCATAAGCCGGCTAGGCTGAGACATTTACAGGACTCCTTATGAGATGGAGTGCCCCACATGGTCACGCGGTACGCGCTGGATTGCTGCATGATTTGACAGTGTGATTCATGCATCTCGCATTTGTGTATCATGATCATTGTATGCCCTATGACATCAGGGCCGTAGCTCCACAGACACATCGTGGATGGCCAGATGGGATACAGAAAATGCTTGGTGCTAGCACTGTGGGCACATAGGATGTCCTTGGGTGAAAATCCCAGAACCTCCTTGGTACTAGGAGTTGCTCCAACGTCTAGACCGAGTGGAATATGAGCGTCGGTGCCTATACCAGGAGGCTGTGTCTCCCACTGTGTCGTGGTCAGTTGGAAGGGGGTGTAGCCTTATTCGCCCGAGTGAGGGGGCTATAAGCTAGGTTGAGTATGACGAGCTCGTAAATGGGTCCGTTATCGACGAGTCGGGTAGGTATTGGTAGACTACTGGCTAGGCAGATAGTGATGTCTCTTCCACTCGCAAGGCTGTGTAGCTAGGGAGGAAGCAGTCGGTGTGGAGTATAATAGACCCTAGTGATTTCCTCAGAGAGCAACCGTATTGATATGTGAACTTATTGAGCAGGAATTGCATATCCATTCATTCATTCATTCACTATCCACTCGGGCTGCTGGTGCGTAAATATTTGTTACATGTACCATCGCATGGCCAGGATTTCGGTTGAGCGCGCGACTAACCTGAGATCAGGAGTTTACCAGATTATGTCTGACTATCCAAATTTAGGTATGGGACTGGTATGGATAGAAGTCCCTTGTGATGGACCCTATAGCCTATGATACTTCGTATTATCATCCCGACTTCACATTCCAGCATGGTCATTTCATTCACACCGCATATCACATTGCATCTACAGTACTTATCATTTTGGGTGATTATGTTTTGCACTTATATGGCCTAGATGAGGTTGATGGTATTCGTGGCTCATTAGGATTTGCATATTGCATTGCATCCTCAACATCTGTTATTATCTTTTTATGTATCGCATCGCATGGCCTTGGTATAGCCAATAGCATTCATGCCTTGCATCACATAGCTTTGCTACAGCTGATAGCATTCATGGACTTACCACATATTTCCGCATTACTCTAATATTGTATGATTCATGATCTTGTCAGCATTTTCGCTTATTCCGATGGTGTATGATTTATGGGCTTTATTACATACTTAGCACTTACCTTACACACACTTTCACCACCCTCTAAGCTTTCTATAAGCTTATGCATGATAGATGCGTGCAGGTGGCATTAGGTTGTAGCAGCGTTGAGCTTGGAGTGTGCAGCAGTCTTCTGGAGTTTTGATTTCGATACATGTATTTCCCTTTCAGCATGGTATCTAAATGTTTATATTAGTGGATATATGATGATGATGTTGCCTTTGTGATTTGGGTAAACTTCTGGTTATGCTTCTTACAAAAAAAAAAGAGTACGTTGGAAAATCCTCCTTGTAAGAGTACGTTGGAAAATCCTCCTTGTAGGATCCCAGGATCGGAACCTAGCATATGAGAGCCGGAATCTGAGAATGGGGCACTACGGAGGCTGTCGGTGCCGAATTCGGCGATCAGAAATTTTGTAAGCCTAGTTTCTGAGTTTGGGGTGTGACACTTCAGGTAGGCTTAGCCCACCTCCTATGAAAGTCGGAGTGCATCCCCCCGAGATCTTAGCTAAAGATCTAGGAAGCCTATCACGATAGAGATCCGTTTGAGGTCTTTGGAGCATATCTATGATACGATTGGGATCTTGAGATCTTCGCCGAGAATCTCAGGAGATTCATCACACATTCGGGATCAAAATCCCTCTACAATACACACCTCCTAATTAGGGAGATCTCCTCTATGTCATCACCTCTCCTAAATTATAAAAAGAGATACCTCTAACGGTGAAAGGTACGCATAATCTTTAGCCCTAAATTCTCAACACTCAACTAGACCTAAATTCCTTTCCTGACTTAGGCATCGGAGGGTCCCCTGCTCTAGCCACGGTCTTCCTTGTCCATTCCTTGTGTAGGTAAGTAGGTAAAAAAGGGCTAACCAGATTTTTGCATCAACAGTGTGGCGCCGCCTGTGGAAATGACATCGAAAGTCGTTCTCATCTCACCATAGTTCAATAATGGCAAAGGGAAGAAGAAAGCTCCGGCTTCCTCTATTGTGCTCGACCTCGCACCGCCGAAGAAATCCGCCAGCCACCGGATTCCTCTTCCTAGCTGCAGGATAATTCTGTGCCTGCGGGGCCAATGTAACGATCATGCAGTTAGGAGGATGACTTGTCTCCCTCGAGCAACAAGTTGAGATGTTAAACAATAACATGAACTTCATGAAGCAATATTTGGAACAGCTACAACCCCGCCCCACACAAGGGGATGGGCTAGTGGTAGGACCAACGGTTCGAGAGCTCCTTAAGCCATCTGACGTGCTTGTTGTCTCATGCAGGAGCCGACAACTTGAAACATCAAGGATGACACTTTCTCACGTCTCTGGAACCACCACACTGGCCGCTTTCGACTTACGCCATGAGTTGGATAAAAAGAAGTGGGATAAAGCACTTGAAGCAGCGGTTGAGGTTATGGCTAAAAGTGGTGAACCCTGGAAAGCCAAGCTCAACGACCTGCTAGGTCAGATTGGCAACATACAGCAGGCCTGCTGCTCGAACATCTCGACCTTAGTGGAAGCAATACTAAAGGAAACTGAGCCTCCATTCACCGCTGACATTATGACGTGTAGCTCCCACTAATGTTTCATATGCCTCATATCGCCCCATACTCTGGAACCACCAACCCCTTCGAGCACTTGGAATCGTTTAGGGCTTGGATGGAATTGTACGACGCATCAACTGTAATCATGTACCACTCATTTTTGCTAACACTGATAGGACCAGCTCGGAAGTGGTTTCGACAATTGAAGCTGCAATCGATCAGCTCTTTCATGCAGCTCAGCAAAGCCTTCATCACCAATTTCATTGGAGGGAAGGAAAGCCTTAAACCCTCTTCCCACTTCCTCAATATAGTTTAGAAAGAAGGTAAGCTACTAAAGGATTACATCAAGCGTTTCAACCTGAAAACCATGTAAGTGCACGTGCACTCAGAAGAAATTGCTTTAATTACCATGATGGGAGGCCTCAAGGAAGGAAGATTCCTCTTTTCGCTTGATAAAAATCCTCCCATGATGATGGTTGACCTCCTTAATAGAGCCTAAAAATACTTAACGCCGAGGAAATCGCTACTCTGTGGAAAGTTATTCGGAACAAAGGGTGCTAGGCTAGATAAAGATGACTTAAAGAAGAATCTTCCTTAACTAACGATAACAAGAGAAGGAAAGACAATGAACCCCTAAGGAGCCATCGCTCGAGCAGGCGACCTGATAGCAGGTTCAGTTCGTATACCCCTCTCAACGCGACGCTCGAGCAGGTCCTCATGGAGGTCTAAGACAAACGAATCCTTAAATGGCCAAACAAGATGAAATCTGATGCAGATAGACGAAACAAGCAAAAATACTGTGACTTCCACCAAGACTATGACCACTCAATTAGTGACTATTTTCGCCTAAAAGAGAAAATTAAAGCTCTCATCCGCAACGGGCACTTAGGTGAATATGTCAACAAAAAGGAAGAATGAGCTGACTCGAAGAATGACCAACGCATTAACAAAGAACAAACTAGGAAAATTCAGACAATCTTCGGTGGCCCTGCCAGGGGAGGCAACTAAAACTGAGCTCGAAAAGCTCACGCCAAAAGTATTAGTTGCTCCAACTCGAAGCATCAGGTCCTCGTCATTAGTAGACCCCTGGAAGAGTAGAAGATAATGCCTTGTGATCTGAGGAGGACACCTGAGGTGTTCACCACTCCCATGACAACGCACTCGTGGTAACTATGACTATAGCTAATCGTAGAGTGTTTCGTATCCTAGTGGACACCGGTAACTTGGCAAACATCCTCTTCACCGAAGCATTCGACAAAATGGGAGTTGGGCGACCTCGACTCCAAGCTGTCAAAACTCCCATGCTTGGATTTGCAAGGGACAGGGTCACATAAGAAGGATCGATTTAACTCCTAGTCATGGCTAGAGAAGGGCAGAACCAGACAACAACCATGATCGACTTCTTGGTGGTAGACTGCCCCTCCGTCTACAATGTCATTCTCGGACGACCTTCACTCAATGATCTTTGGGCCGTCGTGTCGACGTACTATCTCACGATGAAGTTCCCCACCAAACATGGTACTGTACTGGTTAGGGGAGACCAATAAGAAGCTCTGCAATGTTATTCGATGTCATTAAGGATCCAACACCAGGTAATAGCCATCACCTCTCTCAATCCCCGAGAAGACTCAATTGAAAGAGGGCGCCCTATGGAAGACCTCATACTCGTCCTGCTCAACGACTCTGATTCGACCTGAACGGTGTAGATCGGATCATCCCTGACACCACTGTTATGAGATGAAGTCATGAGCCTCCTTCGACAATATGCCGACATGTTCACATGGTCTCATCAAGACATGCTCAGCATCAGCCCAAAGGTTATGGTCCATAGGTGGAATGTCAACCCCAACCATCAACCAATCGAACAGAAGCAAAGAGCATTCGAGACCAAACAGTACGCCGTAATTAAAGAAAAAGTTGAAAAACTCATCGAGGAAATTTGCTATATAGACTAGATAGTTGATGTCATCTTGGTTAAAAAGTCCAATGGGAAGTGGTGGGTCTGTGTTGATTACACCGACTTGAACAAAGTCTGCCCCAAGGATAACTTTCCTCTACCCAGGATCAACTAGTTCGTCGATAGCATGGCTAGACATGATCTCCTGAGCTTCATGGATGCCTACTCAGGCTACAACCAAATAGCTATGCATTCATATGATAAGCAGAAGATGACTTTCGTCACAGACAATGCAATTTACTCCTACAAGGTCATGCCTTTTGGACTGAAGAACGCCAGAGCTACATATCAAAGGCTCTTCAATAAGATGTTTGCCCGCCAGATTGGGCGCTCCATGGAGGTTTACGTCGACGACATACTCCTCAAGAGCATTAAAGCTGTGGACCATATTTCTGACTTCGAAGAAACCTTTGTAATTCTGCGAGAATATCATATGAAATTGAATCCAAGCAAGTGCACCTCTAGCGTTAGCTTGGGGAAATTCCTCGGATTCTTGGTCAGCCATAGAGGAATCAAGGCCAACCCTAAGAAAATTCAAGCTTTGCTCGACATGCGCTCACCCAGGACGATGAAAGAAGTCCAATGCCTTATAGGAAGAATAGCCGCCTTGAACCGTTTCGTATCTTGAGGTACTGATAAATGCCTTCCATTTTTAAAGTAATTGAAAGGAAAGAAAAAGATAGAGTGAATAGAAGAGTGCAAGCTCACCTTTTAGCAAATCAAGCAATACCTCAGATTGCCAAGATTTCTCTCTAAACCCGAGCAAGGAGAATTGTTACCGCTATACCTGGTAGTTTTAACAACAATAGTTAGCTTAGCCCTCATCAGAGTGTAAGAAAGTAGAAAAATTTCAGTATACTACATTAGCAAAGCCCTTATCTCTGCCGAGACTAGGTATCTCGACATAGAAAAGATGGCCCTAACCCTTGTCATCTCATCACGTCACTTACGACCGTACTTCCAAGCACATACCATTGTCGTCCCGACTAATCAACCTCTCCGCCAGGTACTCCAAAAACCCAAAGCATCAGGGAGACTTACGAAATGGGCAATTGAACTAAGTGAGTTCGAAATTAAATATCAGACCTGGACAATAATCAAGGGCTAAGCAGTGATCGACTTCATCGCCGAGCTCATACTCAAGAGCGATCCGTGTCCTACCGAGCTGGGACCCAGTCTTATCACCGACCTGGGTCGTGTCGAGTTGGAATCCAATCCTAACATCTAGCCCAAGCAAGACAAACATCGGACGGCTGACCCAGATCAACCGACATGAACATTGTATGTTGATGGTTCATCCAATTCTAAAGGCAGCGGGGTTGGTATAATCCTGTAGGCTCTTGACCAGACATGCACAAAATATACCTTAAGATTTAAATTTCAAGCATTAAACAATGCAGCAGAATATGAAGCATTGTTGGATAGGTTCAGGCTGGCAGAAGCCATGGGAGCCCAACACTTGGAAATTCGCAGCGACTCATGTTCACAACCCCAAGTGTAGGGTCACGATGTAGTAATAATCTCGGTGAGACCGAGGTTGAATCCAGGGACTAAACTTATACGTTTCTGAAAGTAACTAGAAGTAAAACCAGAAAAAGATGTAAACCTAATTCTAAAATTGTAGAGGGAGTAATTATGAATAAAGTAATTAGAACTAATAAATTTAAAGGTGGGAATTAGGGTTTCCAAGGATCCACTTGTAGCAACCAGGGTGCTACCTTGCTTGATTCAAGATATCCAACTAGAATTGGAGTCCTATCTTATCCAATTGGAAAAGAGAGATAATTGAATCTCTGAACTTCTCATGAATCTAGTCTTAATGGATGAGACTTTGTGAGGATTAGAAGTGATCCCATCAGCAAACCATGCCCATAAGACGATGGCAAACAACAGGATATACCAACCTCATAACCAATCATAGGAGAATTGTGAAGATTAGGAATGATTCCATTACCCTACCATGCCCAAGGGACAATGGTGAATAATGAGACTTACTAATATCACAATCTCAATTTAAGAAAAGAAGATATTCCAAGCAATTGTAGATCTATTGTAATTTGTCACCACAAACCATTAAACACTAAAAATATTGCTTAATAAAGAACTAGAATCCAAGAGAGTTCAAGAAAACATGAATTAAAACAAAGCAAACATCCCAATCAAGCTACAAGCTTCACCTCTTAGCCCTAGCTAAGAGGTTTAGCCAACCATAGACATGATTGAATTAAGAACTCTTAAATAAAATAAAAAGACCAAATAAAGAAGAAGAAGAACTCACAGACAGTGGCTCCACCCTTTTACTCTACTCCTCAAACTCTAGAAGATGCCTAGGAATATCCTAGGGACTCTTATTTATAGTTGTGCAACTCTAACTTTTGCACCGAGTTGGAAGAATCCAAAAACCGCCTCAAATTTACACAATCCATACAGAATTTATGTAACCTTAGGCTAGTCAAAGTAGAGCTTTGGCTAGCCAATCGATACTCGGGCTAGCTGAACTTCCGCAAGTTCCAGAAGATCATGTCACTGGATTTTCACCTGGACTTTCTTAGGCTGGTCGAATTCTTGGGCTAGCCGTACCAAAACTCAGGTTAGCCGACTGACGCTTCAAATCTTAGATTCTCTTCATTCCTCACTTAGTTTCCTTGGATCGTTAACACTTGAATTCTTCAATCGTGGTCTCTTAAGATCCCTCCTTTGCTTTGGTGATTCTTATGTGTTAAATCCATGCTTTTAGCATCCTTTTCAATCCAAGCTCTTAGATTCACCTTGCAACACAAATATGATTAAAATAGAACATTAAGCTTTATCATGTTCATAAAACCAAGTAATAAATGGGGGATAATATGCAATATTTGACCCTTAACACAATCCCCAATCAGCATTGTGCTAGTCTCGAGCAAAGTATGTAAAAAATATTTCGAGAACACAGGATAATTTCTATAAGCCCAAGTGATTTTGAAAACAATCCAGATATTAGAATTTTAAAATGCATCAATGTTTAGCATTACTTTCTCCTAAACCCTGGCACTTAGTAAATTTCATAGTCAAGTTCAAAGTATTAATCCACAAATTAGAATAATTCTAAACATTGACTTCCATGGCTGCATAGTGAAATCTGGACTTATCACAATCAAAGGTTCAATTCTCAATTTTCATGATAACATTGATAATCAAAAGAAAATTTAAGATGATCAAAACCTAAACCAAAACTTGCCTTACAATTCAGTCTTTTTATTCTTCCAGCTTTTGATTTTTCTATCGATGACTTTCATGCTATATTCAATCTTTTCAATGATCTTCCATAGGTAGCCCTTTTCGATGACAACTGTTTTTTTTAGTTGGGTATTCTTTTTCTCTTATTATTTATTTATTTTAATTTGAACATGATGGACAAATTCCCCAGGTTGGTTCCTTCCATGCTTAATAATCATCAAGTTATCAATCCAATATCAAACTAGAACCTTAATGTGTAAGGTAGATGTGATATATGAAATCATGACTCGATTAATGTTTAAAACTTCTAACTAAGAGTCAATAACTTGTAACACCCTGATTCTCATAACTCGAGGATGGTCGCTCGAGTACAGGAATCCTGAGGGTTATGTCATACAATGCAACTACCATCTATCTAATGTCTAACATATTTCATAATATCAAAATATAACTATTGTATAAACTTTTTAAAAAGAGTTCAACACATGTGCGTGGAAATAAAAGAGTAAGGCAGGATCCCATAGCAGTAGATTTTTAATTACAATTCTCAAACTAAGCAAAACGAAGATAATGTCTAAAACATGAAAGTAAATCTATAGCCTATATTGTCAGTTGAGCCCCAACGGCTCAACCATATCAGCATATGGTTCCTCCTCTCCATACTCTTCCTCAGTTGCGCCAAGAGTATCATCAAAGGTGTCATTTTCCTTTGTCCTACCTGTGTCTATTTGGTGCAACCACATAATTGGGTGAGTGAAAACTCAGTGGAAATTTTCCTCACGGATTCATGCATATCATGTCATTCCAAAACAGTTTTAAACCAGACATATTCAATCACAAAGAGGATAATATAAATTCAAATGTAAATGTATGGATGTATGAATGTATGCACAAGTCACAGATCTGGGGATGCACATCCAGCTGTCAAAATAAAGGGTCGCCCAAGGAGAACTAGCCACCAAGAAAAATACACAAAGGTACGCCCATGGAGAACTAGTCTCCCGAAAAAGACCATGCGGGTGAGTGTGCTCAAGGATATCTCTTGGAAAAATATACAGGGTACGCCCGATGAGTGTCTAATCCCGAAAAAACCTCATATAAAGAGAGAGCCTAAAGTGGCATAAATGCACATTTCTGTGAATTTAATTGAAGTGCTAGAATTGAACCTTCAAGAATTCAATTAGAGTGTGGCTTACATTGAGCACTCAGAAAAGCTCATATGTCATGCGTGGATGTCATGCACTATGATACTCATGTACACCATAGGATTAACAAGATCTACTTTCATAAATGTGGTCCAAGCTCATGGTCCTTCAATAGTATATCAACCTTCCACACATGGGCTTAATACAAATTCATTTACATTATCTTGGTCCAAAGGAAGGCCATAAATGTAGCATATCAAGTACAATCAAGTGTGGTAAGTTCAGACTATGTTTCCTTTAGTAATTAGCTTTCCACTCACGATCTTCATAATGTGAAATATAACATAAAATGAATTGAAATTTCATTACTCTCATTTTTATTAATTTAAATACGCATGCAATCTAACAAATGATAATAAGGCATAGGGGATATAAGATTAAATTCTACCTATCCACTTAGGGATTTGAGTAGTAAAAATAAAGTATTTCCACATGTTCATCTATACATAATGGAAATGAAAGGGTTCAATCACCATCCACATTATTTCATACGTATTAGGTTTATACTAAATGGAGTTTAGTACATGTAAGGAGCAATAATACAATTTAAAAGATGTATGGAAACAAGATTCTTTACTTCATTTTATACTAATAGGGAAGTACATATTACTGACAATTTCAAATATAGGCATGAATAGTATATTACCAAATCTTATAACGTGGGATTAGAGTAACATGATGTGAGACACACATTAGTAATTATCAATAACAATTAGATAAGAAGGGATTGAAAATTGTAACTATTCTACTCATTATGCTTAAACCAATTTGGATTGTCATGGATGAAAGAAGCCAAGTGGGACATTCCTCACCTTGAATGGATGTCTCTCTTGCATTGAATTTTCTCCCAAGTGAGCTTATGAGTTCCTAAATCATTGATTTAAGAATTAATTTCTATTCTATCTAATAAATGGACTATAGTTGCTTTGAGGTTGATTTCACTTACTTGATTGAGATTGATTGAAGGAAAGTGTCCTTCAAGGTTATCAGTTGTAAACAGCACCCGTAAGAAGCATCATAAGCTTCTAGTGAGTCACAACCGAGTTAACTCGGCTGGGGTTCTCAACTAACAACTAGTTGAGTAAATTTCAAGAGATCTACTAATCATGCGTTTAGGCTAATGATTCTTTAGATCAAATGTTTTTCAAATCTGATCTGGATATTTTTGATATGGAGTCAACTCAACTCAGTTAGGAGATTGGCTAAGTCAACCCATTACCAAGTGAGGGTCGACTCAGTAGGAAAACCGGTCGTGTCAACCCTCAACTAGGCAGTTTCGTATTGCCCCTAACTGAGTCTTATACTCACTGTAATGAGTTGTTTCTCAGGCCCAGCTAAGTCAGGGTTTACCCTCCTACACTGTACCTGAGTCACTGACTTAGCAGTGACTCGAGTGCAAACAGCACTTCTACTAGCTGGTTGTGGCGAACTAGAGCTCAGCTCGAAGTGTTGAACCCGGCTCCAGGCAAACCGACCACTGCAATGGAGGCAGATTGGGTTTTTCACCCTGGAATGGTGCTGAGTCACTTAACTCGTGACCGAGTTGAGGTGACTGTGAACACAGTCAGATGAGTGGGTGGATTTTGACAATAACTGAGAAAGGATCAACGCGACTTACCTAATCCAGGACGCTTTTTGGATGTTGAAAGGGGGTGTGGGATGACTGATTTCACCAGTGGATTGCAGCTGGACGGTGAGTGGGTTCGAGACTTGATTTATTTGGCCATTCTTGGAAAAAAACAGCCCTGCCTCCGACTGAAATCTACACTGCAGTGCGGTAGGGATGAAATCTGTTTGAAACAGGGTGCAAACTGAGTTGGGATTAATGCTCTGGATGGCCAAGTCGAGCTGAAACAGCAGCTGGAAACCGGTTCCTGGAGCTACCTCTCACTCTCTCCCTTCTTCTATCTCTCTCACTAACTTCTTCCTCTCTCTCAATCTTACTTCTCTCTCTCTCTGTTCTCTTCACGATATCTCAACGACTCGGGCTGAGTCGAGTTTCTACTGAGCCTGCAACTCGCTCAAGCGGCGTTCAAACTCTCCCACTCTCTTTCTCTTTTAATCTCTTTCTTTAATTCTCCTTGGGATTCACCCTAAAATTAGTCTACTTATAGCCTTTTTGTTTCTGGAGAGTTCTATGACTAACCACGGGGATTAGTGTAGAGAGGTTGCGAGTTAGCCGAGAATGGCTAGCCGAACGGGTCTTCTAATGCATCAGAATTTATGTGTGGGTTTAAACATTTGTCCCTAATGGACAATAGGTGGGGTGGGCCACTCGATGAATGACTTGGATGATCGAACAGGCCATCTTTGCAGACTGTGGGTTTCACGGTCAGTTTGAGGAAGATGAAGGACGATAATGGTATTTTTCAACTGGGTGGTTTATCCATAGATCAGGGCCATTTGGACGGTCCTGATATGGCTTAGAAGTAATGTGGAGTCCATCTCATGGTGCAAGGAGGGCTGTTGATTAAAACAACCACTCAACAAGTGAAAAACCCACTGCCGCTTCAATTTCTCGTCTTCGTCTCGTTTATTGGGATATTTTCATTGAACCCTAATCTCAATGCTCTGGATTAGCTCGAGAGAATCTTCTAGGTGCCAACGAATGGACAAGATACATCTTTCCTCAATAAGGAAAGATTCTTTCCACATTCCGTCAGGTAGGGGCGTGTTTTTGGAAATTGCAGGGCTAATGAGGCAGTGGGTGGTGACTGAACATTCCAAATGGCTGGATTTACTAGAGGAATAGCGGACGTGGATTCGTCCTCCTCATTAGGAACATTCCTATGCAATGCTCGATTGGGCCCTAATCAAGCTGGCACAGGCGACTTTCGACCGTAGATCCCAGCATAGTCAGGGTCGGTGGGACCTTATCTATCAAATGGCCAGGATCTAGCTTCTGAATTCGAAAGGGTGGCCATTTGCATCATCAGAAAGATGGTCAAGTTTGAACAACGAGTCGGGTGGGAGATTTTTAAAATTTGAAGGACTTTGTGAATTTCTATCGGGTCAATGTTCATTTGACCCGGTATTTAGATTTTGTGCACAGCATGTGCACCCCATCTGTGCACATGCACAGGCTAGATGCGGGGTCCACATCATGATCCAGGCCAATCAACACCGACCATTAGTCTTGGAAGGTCTCCTAGTGGTTACAGCTTAAAGGTTGATACGTACAAATGGTTGGGTCTTTGTCTTTCAAAGGTTTATAACTGGTAATTGTAGGTTACCATGGGTTCTGATAACCTGCAGTTAATCTAAGCCACACATTCCTTGTACGAGGTTTATAAATTGCCCTGGACTGAAGATCAGTCCGGTTCTATTCTTATAAAGGGTTGTACTTGGAGATTTAGTTAGTTCTAAGTGGAGGTGGTCGATCCTGTTTTCAAGTTTAAATTCACGATGAAAATTGAGGGTCGTTACATAACTCAATCTTAATTTTGAAGTCTATCAAGTGACTAAAATCCAAGAGGCACAAATCATCAACATTAGGTATCTTATAATTCTAATACATGGATTAACTTCAAGATTTACTTCAATTTCCAGAAATTTCTTAAAAATTTTCAAAAATTTTATGGCAAAACATTGATTAGTTTACCTAATCTCCCATCCCCAACCTAAAATCTACATTGTCCTCAATGTAAAAGAAATAAACATGTTTTGCAAAAGAGACAACGAAATTGAAGGGGAAGTGATGGAAAGATAATACCTGATGAAGGAATTTTGAGGCTTTTCCAATGATCTCAGTATAAAATGAGTTAGCACAAAACTAAACAATTGAAAGTAAACTATCTTAAATGGCATAAAGAAAACTACCCTAAACTGTAGAAAGAAAACTATCCAAAACTAGGAAAGTAGGGAAAAACTACTCAATCATGCCGCGAGGTTCTTCCTCAGGCTAGTATCTTGATAAATTCCTCAGTAGATTTCTCAACAAGATCATCCAAAGCCCTTTTTGCAAAAGACTCGGATGCCTTGGAGCATGAATTTTCAGAGAAATTTATGGATCTCAGCAAAAAAATTGTCGTTGAATCACCTAAGGTATCCAAAGTATATATGATTCACCTATGACAGAAAAAGTTTCAATGTTAGTACTCCATGATGAATTAGAGACTATAAGTAGATAGAATTCAGAAAAAATCTCAGCAGATGATGTAGTCTCAACACATTCTAAAGTTTTAAACTTCAGTTCAATTGTCAGCTCTCCCACCTGTGATAGTAAACATTTAGGATCTGTGGAAGGAGGGGCTTTAGAATAATGGTTCTCTCGGTCAGTAATAACTATTGAGGTATTGTCTTGCAAGTTATCCATTATTTCTGTTATTATATTATCATTTGGATTGTCACATTGTACCAAGAAATCTTCTAGAGTGCTGAGAGATTCAGTTGAGAGAGACTTATTCTCCGCATTGAAATCTATAATGATATGCTTAAGGACTCCTTCCTCTCCTTTTGGAATAATGAGAAACATGATTTCTTGCTCTTGCCCTGCATAGGTAGATTGAGGATCAGTAGGTAAAGTAATAAGGTGAAGACTCTATTCATTGGTACTACTCAGTAAATGCATTATATTGTCAAGGGTTGACAACTCAGATGGTGGCCTCAACTAGATGGTTTCAAATTCTAGAGTCATATTAAGTAACTCATCCATCTCCCTAATTATATTATTATTCAATTCAGGGGAGTGGTCTAAACATGCCTCACAAAAGTTGGAAGGGTTGGTTGAAGTGATTCATCCTCTACATTTAAATTAAACATGTCAAATGGGTGGAGAAGATCACTATGGACGACAACTTCCTAAACCTCTTGATCATTGATATGAGCCAAACTTGATATTGAATCCATGGGGATTTGAGTTGTACGTTTATGATTGTCATCACAATACTCATCATCTTCCAATTCAGTACAGTACATACGTGGAATGGGATCGCTTTCCTCACATTTTGTTCCTAGATAGGGTTGAGGTTCGAATAAACTAACATCTTCTTTATCATTGAAACCAAGTGTGTTAGTATCATTATATTGGAAAATTAACAGTGTCTCTTGATCATTCATTTGGATAGTTATTGACATCAAATCTTCGAAAAATTGAACTGTATGCTTATTAACAGAATCCAACTCCTTATTCCAAATTTCAGAGTTTTCCAAAAGTAAGTTAGGATCACTTTTCTCGCATCGTAATTTTAGACTGGGTTGAGGCTCGGGTGAACTAGCCTCCACTATCTTATTGATGCACAAATCAGCTGCTTCTAATGTTTTTCTAATGTCTGCTAGATGGTCAGTGACATTCAGAAGTGAATCCTGTAAGACCCATATCATAGTTCGTACCATTCCGTTGATTCTCGCAATCCTCCCTGTCTAATTTCTGCAACCCGCGACCTATAGCTGGCATTTGTGCTTGACCCTTAGAAACACGCTGTCCACTCGAGTCTACTCAACTTGAGATTTGTACCCTAGCGATCGTACCGTCACCGCGGTTCCAATGCCGCATCTCGCACATCGAGGCGATACCCAGGGCAGGAGATGTGGGCCCGTATACAGTTCGAGGAAAATGTCGCGCATTGCAAAACCCAAGAGAATCTCTACTCAAGTGTTATATCAATCTATCAATCAATCCTATCAAGGGTCAAGTACATGTCAAGTATACATCACCTCACACCCCATCCCCAAGCAACCCCATAAGTCAACAATTCCTTACACAACCCATACCCTCTTACACAAGCTACCCCAAAAGTCAAAAAATCTCTTACACACCCATCACTCACTTCACCCATCACTCCATCACCCATCCCTCTCTCTCCTTACAACCCTCTCTCCCTCATTTCTCAAAACCATTTTCCAAGCAACCAAAAAAATCTCACGTCCAAGCTCTCCCAACCTCCATGAGAGAGTTTTGTGTCTGGCCCACTTCCTAACCCTTTCATCTCCCATCTCAACCCTTCATTTTTCATCATCTTCCGTTGAGATCGAAGCCAAGGAGACTACCTTTCCATCGGACCAAGAAGATCAATGGTGGGTGTTCCGTAGGCTTAAATTTTTTTTATATTTTTAATGATGGGCCAAGTGGGGCCTACTGATTGATGGTATGAATCCTACTTTAGACCCCTAGGTGTGGCCAATGGCCCATCATGATTCACATGATCATTCCATGATGGGCCCATTCTCCATGGAGCCCACCATGATGTTTAATTTTCTTATACGAATAAGGGTCATTTAGACCTTGCTTTTGTTGGAGAAGGGATCTCCACCGTTGATTTTGATCGGTGGGCCCACATGTAATGAGACCCACTTGATGTATGTTGTAAAGTATGGAAGGGAGGGCCCATAGTGCTGGGGTCCCTCCATCACTAATCTCTCTTTTTCTCTCTCTATAACGCCCTGAAATTCGGGGGTCGAGTATAACTCAGCTCCCGAGTTTCAAAACATCACTTATGCAACATAATTAATGATGGATGTATCTTGTCTGTATGAGTGCATAAAATATGGAATAGATTAAGCCAAACTGCAAACATAATCCAGGGATAAGTGAAAAATGCAAGCGGGAGACTTAAAGAAATATATGTATACATGTGTAAGTCTCTCTGATATGTATGCTCTGCCAGGTCATAATTACAAGTGTTTATCTTCAAAATACAAGTATCAAAATAAAATTCATCTATTCCAAAAGAAAACCCAGAATCTCTGTCGATCAGGACACGACTCACATGAACCCGCCTGAGAACTGCATAATAGAAAATGCGTCCTTATCATCCTCGTACTCCTGCTCTACCTCAGGGGTCGCATCATCATCTGCATCTAAGACAGAGTCTGGTTGGTGTTGAAACACCGTCCTAGAATGTAGGAGTGAGTGATTAACTCAATGGAACTATACAGTAAAAGTAAACATGATATCAAATCAATCAAGCAGTAATGATAAGACTACAATCAAACATGTCTAAAGTACTCTTATTAATGCAAGGATGTATGTATAAATGATGCATGCCCTCGCCTGCACTCCCTCAGCATCTTCATCTTACGGTACCCATGAAAACCTCCCGCAGTGCCAACGACTCCTACGCACATGCAATGCGGTGCATGAACATGATTACCAAGTTGTTATTAGTCCTTTTCATACAGTAAGATTGGAAAGTTAAGGTACCTTCCTCATATCAACTTCCACACAGTGATCCATTCTAAGGTCGTCAGTCCTAGGCAATCTCATACGATCATATGGTTCTAGGTCGCTGCAAAGGGCTCATCACCAATCAATGCACACCTATCATACCTTAGTTACTATTCTAAGGCTCGTCGCCTTAATGCAGTATCAAGGTATGCTCGAGGTCACTACAAAGGGCTCGTCACCAATCAATGTAGGCCGACAGCACGAATATAGTGTCCCATACCACCATAATCGGTTCACAAGTCTGGATTGCTCACTGGTCACTACAGGGAGGCTCGTCACCCCAGCATAGGCCGACAGCTCGACCACGGTGTCCCATACCACCATGCCTGGGTCATGAGTCTTAGGGGATCAAGGTACAACGGTGAACGGGATTTCATCGGTAAGTTTGGTACCATAGATTCAAACAATAGCATCCATACATGGTGAACATACACCAGGACAATCAGATTACTTGATGAACTCGACTAGCACGAGCACATGTTGAGTTGAACGACATAGAGTGCGCAAATACTCCATGTGGCCAAACCACTACCGATAACCCTAATAGGACTCGGGTTCGTCAAACACGTCTTATGTGACAAAAATAATCTCGGCCACGAACTCAAGGTCTGTTACCGATTTTCTGGACTATTTCATAGTCTCAAACATATTCAACTATAACAGATATTCATATCAACAATTTAGAACAGTAATGGAACAACAATTCAAATCATACAGTATGTGAGCATTTGAAGAATATCAACTTAACATGGATTTCAACATAAGTAGTGCTTGAACTTAAATAACAAAGAATGTAAATTGAATGTAGGAAATCACACACACCAATAGGAGAGTTGAGAATCTCTTCTCAACGTCTGTAAACAGGATAATATATTACACTTGATCATTCAGACATTTCTACAAACACTTAGACTACATATTCCAACATACATGATGTATGTTGGTGATAACACATATTTGGACAATTCCTTTTACTAAGGAGTTGACACACATACAACTAATACAGCTATATGACAAATAATCATGGCAAACACATATTCGTATTTAATACGTATACGAAACTTTCTACATACACATAGAATACACAAATCTCAACATAACTCATATATATCAGGAACGTAATATAAACATCGCATTTGACATGTGAAATTACACCCACAACAATAATAAACCATTATCTGACATTGAAAGCTTTGAAAACCATAACCTATACGAATATAGTCCGTACCTTAAACCAAAAAAAGTGCACCGATCTGATTCAGACGATAAATCTTCGTCAACGGCGACTAGATAACCTAAGGCATGAATAGAAATGAGCTACATCGACACATAGACTATTCTAAGCTCTAAAATAGATTAGGGTTTGATTGACTTACCCAAGAATGAACTTAGAATCGCTAAAATAACGATTCAGAAGTGACGATTTAAGGATGCAGAGTAACAAGAAAGAATCTCAAATGATTCACCAACTTCTTTCTCACTTTCTCTCTCTTAGCTAGGGTTTAGGAAATTCGTATGGAATAGAGAGTGAGGGTTTTAAGGTCTTTATATAGGCCTAACATTAATGAAAATAGCCCCAGGGCCAAGGTATACTTAGGTTATAACCAAATCAGGCCTCTCTCGATCCAACGGACCACTTCCGGTGGTCCTTTTTCTATGTACGATCGGACTTAAGCTTACTGACCATGGATTTAGGTCAGACTGAGTTTTCGTACTGATCGAATTTACAGATCAGCTGTGGAGGAGCAATCTCAATTCAACGGTCACCGAAACTCGATCAGGTCCACAAGCACTATGACATGCCTGGGCCATCTTCCCTGATCCGAGGGTGAAATTGGGTCAGAATCCAATGGTCAGATTGCTTAAAATTGTCGTGCAAGCGACACGACTCAGATTTCATAAAATCATATTTAATTTCTCATCGTTCTCACACTCTTTACTCCGGACTCAAATAAATCGACCCAGGATATCATCTGGACTTGATTTCTGAGGTGATGGTCAAGCCCAACAGATGACCATAACTACCTAAGATCATCGCTATTGGACTTTCGACGCGTGGTCCAGGTCCAATCCAAAGATTCCAAATATTCCCGAGAGCAACTGGATTTAGCATTAAATCTAAGATTTCAGAGTAACATAGCGCTAACGATTCTACAGGTTTTGAGTCCTGCAGATCAAATTTAAAGTGATTGATGCTAATTTCACAAGCAATCGAGTTTAGCACTAATTAACCCACAATTAACTTCTAAAGAATTTGAGGTAGTACTTGGGTCTTAGCATGAAATTTTTCGGGTCATTACACACTTTCTCTCTCCCTCTCTTTCATTTTGTTTGGTGATGATATGGCCATGTGGCCCACCCGAATGGACCCCACCATGAAGTATGCATCTTATCCATGTCGTCCACCTTCATGGGACCCACTTGATGGTCATTTTGGATCTACACCGTCCAGGCCATATGAGCCCTACCTTATTGGAGATGGGAAAACACAAATATTAGATTGATCCAAATCAGGTGGGCCATGTCCACGTGGGACCCACCTTGATTCATGCATCCAGGCCGATCGATGTACCGGGACACTGGATGTGCCCACCTGGAAGTTGAACGGACAGTGGGGTGTACTAACTAGCTATAAAAACATATAATAGTATTATAATATATAATATAATATTACTATGGGGAGGGTGGCCCATCATGTGGGACCCACCTCATGTATTTTATCCACACTAGCCTTAGATGGTGGACCCACCCCACGTGTGGGGCTACACCTTGATGTATGCGTCTGTCCAGGTCGTCCAAGGCCTGGACGTTGTTATTATATTAAATATAATATTATATATATATATATGATAAATGTGATGGTGGGCCCTACGTGGGACCCACCTATGCTATGTGAAGCACCAGCAACTGCATCATACGCAGCTGCCTAGCTACTGTACTGACGGCAACATGTTCTGTGGGTCCCACCTGTTTCATCCATGTCGTCTATCTATGGGACCCACCATGATGCATGTATTGTATCCAACCATCCAACCATTTGAGATATCATTTTATGGCATGAGTAAAAGAATGGGTCAGATCTAAAGTTCAAGCGGACCCCACCATCAAAAATTAATGGGGACAGTGACATCCATCGTTCAAACTTCTTAGGAGCCACAGTAGTTTCCACTCAAGCTGATATTTGGTTTTCACTTCATTTATCTTTATGTTAACTTATAAATAGGTCGAATCTCAAAAATACATAAGGGTGGGTTCGATTTGATGTGTTTAACGCCCATTAGTGTGGCCCGTGGATGCGGTGCACTTGATATGTATGAGGCTCATATAATGTGGCCCACTCGTTATATATGAGGCCTAGCGTTGAGGCCCATGAGCGAGGCCCATTGTGACGTATTCGAGGCTATGGGCATGGCACATTGTGATACGTTTGAGGCCCTTGTATGAAGCCCAATGTGATATATGTAGAGGCCTATGAATGAGGCTCAATGTGATGTATGTGTGGCCATTACGTTGTGTATGAATCCCTTATGTAGGCCACTCCTTGGGAGCAATGTTGGTTAGATGTCCACATTGATGGGCAATGATGGTTAGATGTCCTTATTGTGACCTTCCTGTAGGCCATATTAGGCCCATTAACACTATTCTCTAAGTGAGTTAACCCAAATAAGTGGGCCCCATTCGCCATAGACGGATGGCTCCGTGCCATCAGATTTGATATAACCACGGCCGTGGGCCGATCTTTATATTATGGTTGATCGGTTGTCCATGGACCTCGCCTTGTTTATATACTAATTATTGGTGCCGATTATCGAGGCCGATGCCGATTATGAGTATATGACAACATAACATCATGGTACATGTCCATACGCATCATCTGCATGCTTGTGATGTGATGAGTGATTAATCCTAACACATATTATTGGGTAGATTATTATGGGACTCCCTGGTAAAGGGAGATACCCACATGAGCTCGCGGTACGCGCATGATTGCTGTATGACTGGATTACGAGATTCATGCATCTCGCATTATGTGACATGTATACTGTACGCCGTAGCGACATCAGGGCCTTAGCCTCCACAAGCATATTGTGGTTGGTAGGATTGGACATAAAAAATCTTATTCTACATGGGGTGCTATAGATATCCCTGGGTGAAATTCTCTAAACCCTTATGGTACCAGGAGGTTGCTCCAATGTCTAGATTGAGTGAATGCATGAGCGCCGAGTGCCAACTGCCAGGAGGCCGCACTTTCTATTGTGTCGTGGTCGGTTGGAAGGGGGTACGGCCTTACTCTCCTGAGAGAAGGGGGCAAAGCTAGGTTTAGTTTGACTAGCTTGAGGAATGGGTCCGCTATCAACGGGCCGAGTCCAATATTGGATGGCGGATAGTGAGGTCTCTTCTACTCACCTTGTTACGCGCGTTGGGCGGCAATCCGGTTTGAAGTGTGCTAGACCCCGGTGATATTCCAGAATTAAGCTATATTGATATGTGAACTCAGATGAGGATTGGTATGCTTGAGTTGCATCTCGCATCGCATGGCCTTGGTATGGCTGACATCATTCATGCCTTGCATTGCATAGCCTTGATACGACTAATAGTATTCATGAATTCATTAGCAGATTCCGCATTACTCTGATATTGCATAATTGTATTACTACCTTGCACACACACACACTTTCACCACCCTCTAAGCTTTTCGTAAGCTTATGCACGACCGTTGCATGCTGGTGACATTGGATCGCAGCAGCGCTGAGGCAAGAGCACATAACAGATCATCTTGGAGCTTTTTATCTATCATCATTGTATTTCCTTTATGTGCATTGTACTTATAAGTTGTTGATCATAGTGGAAATGTGATGGAGTTTTTGGTTATTGTTTGTGGGTTATGCCTTTACTTATGCATATTACGAATCAAACTCATATCGAAAATCCTCCTTATAGGATCCCAGGATCGGACCCTAGTAAATGGGTGCTGGGAGCCGAGAATGGGGTTCTAAGGGGGCTGTTAGCGCCGATTCGGTGATCGAGAATTTTATGAGCCTGGTTTCCATGTTTGAGGCGTGACAAAAGTTGGTATTAGAGCATAACTTGGGAATAACTAAGAACAACATTATATGTCTGCTATGAATGATTTAGTCACGAGTTCGGATAGCTTAGCGATCTTTTAGTTATAGACCCTTAACATGCGTGCCTTCAAGAGTTTTCAAAGTTGATAGGCACCTTTGCTCTTTCCTATAGGACATGCCACCCAGGGGAGTGACCCGATCGACTCCCACTCCACCACCTTAAGATTCTTGCTCCACCTCCTGCGACTCTCACCCTACCACTGACCATCCCCACTTCACCACCAGAGATTCCTACTGCCTATCTTGAGGATGCCTCTCCTCTACCAGAGATAGGCACGGATCTGACCGTACCCGTGAATGCCTCTTAGTTACAACAGATGTTGCAGGCTGTGACGGCTGCCCTTTAGGGCCAGGGTAGACACCTCATCGTTTCGCCAGCCCAGGCAGAGCAGGAGCGTGCGAGTGCCCTTCTTCGAGAGTTCTGACAACTCGATCCCTCAAGTTTCCAGGGCGAGCCGACGCTTATAGTAGCTGAGAGATGGCGCTTTAATGTGGAGAAGATATTTGATATGATGGGATGTACGACTTAGTGGTGATTCTGATTAGTAGTGTTTCTTCTCTTGGGGGAGGCTAAGCACTAGTGGGCATCAGTCTCCCCAGCAGCAGATGCCAATTTTGAGTGGACTTGGGCGAACTTTGTTGATCGGTTTGACAGACAGTATTTTACTGATCACATCCGACGATAGCGAGCATTGGAGTTCATAGCCCTGGTAAAGGAAGATATGATGGTGGCTCAGTATGCGGCTCGTTTTGTAGCACTGTCCATATTTGCACCGTACTTGGCAGATTATGAGGAGCGGAGAGCCCGCCATTTCGAGGACAACTTGCGTTACAGACTTTGAGATCGTGTTATTGGGCATGAACTCCTGACTTTTAAGGAGGTGGTGAGTGGGCCGGTTGTCAGAGTGATCGCGATCAGAGGAGAGACCGGAAGAGGCAGGCTCCCTTCGGTGACTCCCACCAGCGTCGACCACAACAGAGGTGTAGAGGTCACCCAGCCTTCTGAGCACCAACAGCACCACCTTTGAGGCAGTTCACCGGCATCTGTTTTGGGTGCGATGTGATGGGGCACTGTATCTGGAAGTGTCCCCGCCCTCAGCAGCAGCAGCAATTGAGAGGTTCAAAGTAGCCTCCACCACAGCGGCAACAGAGACCCCCACAGTAGCAGCGACAGCAGCCCCCACCACCGAGGCCCCCTTAGCAGAAGCATTAGCACCAACCTCTAAGGTAGCAGTTTCGACCGCCTCAGCTACTACAGTAGCAACAACACGCTCAGAAGGGAGGGGAACCTCCCCAGTCAGATCAGGCTAGGTTCTACATAGCTCAACAAGATCTGCAGTCATCTGAAGGGGTCATCGAAGGTATACTTTCAGTCTCCTCATGCATTGCACGTGTGTTGTTTGGTTTTGGTGCATCGCATTCCTTTGTGGCCGAGAGTTTTTACCGATCGACTGGTTTGTCGTTAGAGTCTGCTTGTGAGGGCTTGTCATTATCGACTCCCTTGGGGAAGACTGTAGTGTTGGGCCGATCTTGCTTGTCTTGCCCTGTTCTAGTTAGGGATATCTTTTTGCCTGCCGATCTGTTTGCATTGCCGATGTCTAAGTTTGACTTCATCTTGGGCATGAATTGGATCGCCGAGTATCACGCCATATTGGACTACTCCACGAGGGCAGTCACGTTCTATATACCTAGCTTGCTGCAGTTCCAGTTCATTGTCGAGCCCAGAGAAGAATCGTTGTCTTGTTTGATGTCGTGTACCATAGAGGAGCCCATAGTAGTGAGCATCGACCAGTTGCTTGTGGTTTACAATTTTCTCGATATGTTTCAGGAGATTCCGGGATTATCGCCTCGCTGACACACTGAGTTTCAGATTGATCTCGTGCCCAGTAATGCACCTATTTTCAAAGCCTCGTATCGTATGATACTGTTAGAGTTGTGGGAACTGCAGAAGCAGTTGGACAACTTACGCAAATTAGGCTTTATCCGTCCAAGCAGTTCATCGTGGAGAGTGCCAGTACTCTTTGTGAAGAAGAAGGATGGCTCATTGAGGCTCTGCGTGGATTACCGCGAGCTCAACCGGGTCACGATCAAGAACAAGTATATGCTCCCGAGGATTGACGATTTATTTGATCAGCTGCAGGGTGCGCAGTTCTTTTCGAAGATTGACCTGTGTTTCAGTTATCATCAGATTCGGGTCCGAGAGGTGGACATCCCGAAGATGGCTTTCAGGATGCGCTACGGTCATTTTGAGTTCCAGGTTATGTCCTTCGGACTGACCTATGCACCCGCAGTATTCATGCAGTTGATGAACGAGGTCTTCCGCTCATATCTAGATTAGTTTGTTGTGGTCTTCATCGATGACATCATGATTTATTTGAGGACCCGTGAGTAGCATGTACAACATCTAGAGGTTACCTTGCAGACCCTTCGTGCACACCAGTTGTATGCGAAGCTGAAGAAGTGCGAGTTCTGATAGGAGGAGGTGAAGTTCCTCGGTCACGTGGTGACGAGGGAGGGAGTTGTTGTGGACCTCTCAAAGATCGATGCAGTGCGTCTGTCACACCCCGAACTTGAAAACCAGGCTCATAGAGTTCCCGATCGCCGAATCTGGCATCGACAGCCTCCATAGTACCCCATTCTCGGCTCGCAGCACCTATACGCCAGATTCCGATCCTAGGATCCTACAAGAAGGATTTGTAAGTGAATTTTTTTTTAGTATAACCACAAGTGTACCCAATTCATAATGGCAACATCATCATCATATATCCACTAATAATAAATCGTTGATTACAATGTTGAAAGGCAATACATGTATATAAAAGAATCTCCACAAAGCTCGATCGCACGCTCCTACTCTTGCTCAGCTACAACTTCCCAAGCATCGCCTGCACACATCTATCGTGCATAAGCTTATAGAAAGCTTAGAGGGTGGTGTAAGTATGTGTGCAAGATAAGTGCCAAGCACACAGATATCAAAGTAAGCGAAAGTACTAGCAAGTCTGTAGAAATATTACAACAATATCCAAGATATGCAATGCAAATACATAATAAGCCAGTGCCATGAACTAAGAAAGTAATATAGATCAACTATGCAAATGCAGAAACATAGTAAGCCAAATATTAATCACCGAGAATACTATACAATATGCAACACCCAATGAGCCACGAATACCATCGACCTCATCTAGGCCATGCAAAAACATAGTAAATTAAATGTTATGTGTTAAGGATAGATCATATGATATTAGAGTATGTAATGCGGATGACCAAGCTGTAGTGTGGGATCGGGAGGATAACTCGTAATATCACAAACGATGGGGGTCCATCACAAAGGACTTCTATCTAAACCAGTCCCATACCTAAATTTGGATAGCTAAACTCAATGTGATAAACTCCTGATCTCAGGTTGGTCACGCGCCCAACCGAAATCCAGATCATTATGAAGATACACATAATGATTTGGTTGTGCATCACCAACTCGAGTGTATAGTGAATGAATGAATAAATGGATCAAGAGCTAAGTATGCAACTCCTACTAGTAAGCCCACATGTCACCGCCATAGTGTCCGATGTAGGACATGGTTCCGCCTTACTGTATGCACGGTAACCTGCCAGCACAGTAGCCTGTCAACTACTGGTAGCTCGCCCAGGCCCTTAGGCCCCGCCCACATCAGCGTCTGCCCACGTGTGCCTGCCCCCATGTGCAATAGTGATGGGGTGTCATAATACTAGTACCGAACATCTCTGGAATTATCACTTGGATTTAGTACAATGCTGTCAGTCATACGAAGGTTATATGACACAAGGCATGAATGCTATCGACCATATGCAATATGCAATGCAATCATGCCAGCCCTTATATCAAGTCCACATATCAATACAGTTACTCTCTGGGAAATCATCAGAGTCAAATACACTACATTCTGACTATCACTCTCCAAGCCGCACAGCCTAGCGAGTGTAAGAGACCTCACTACCCACCCGTGGTCAGCCAATCGCTAACAAGGATCGGCGGTAGTGGACCCATTTACGAGCTAGTCAAACTCAGCCTAACTATGCCCCCTCATTCAAGTGGGTAAGGCCATACCCCCTCCCAACCGACCATGCTATAGTGGGAGATGCGGCCTAAAGATAAAGGTACTTGGGCTCATGTTTTCCACTCGGTCTCGACGTTGGAGTGTCTCCTAGTACTATAGAGGTTTAGGGGCTTTCACCCAAGGACATCCTACTTGCCCTAAATGCTCAAACAACATTTCTAGTGTCCCAAATGGCCATCCACGTCATGCGTAGGGAGGCCATGGCCCTGATGTCATTAGGGCGTACAGTGTTCATATTACAAAATGCTGAGGTATATGTGTCATATCGTCTAGTCATGTAATAATCCGCCCAATGGCATATGTTATGATCACTCCTCATAACACGCACACATATAACGCGTATGGCATGAAACATGAAGCTATGCATGATTATTGAATTTAATAATGATCAATCACACAATCACAATGGGCCTCTCACATCACAATGGGCCTCATCTAGTCATAATGGGCCTCACACAATCACATCAAGTCTCGTGCCATAGGCCTCATACAATCACAATGAGCCTCATACAACCTCAATGGACCTCATACACACACAATGGGCCTCATTCAAACACAATGGGCCCCATATAATCGCAATAAGCCTCTGATAAACACTATGGGCCTCACATGGTTATGATAAGCCTCAAGTAATTACAATGGGCCTCGTGTAATGGGCCTCATATATTTGTAATAGACCTCATACCATCACAACACAATGGTCTTCATGCATCGCAATGGGCCTCACATCATCACAACACAATGGTCTTCACCCAAGCAATGGGACTCATACCATCACAATAGACCTCACACAATCACAATGAGCCTCGTACGATCTCGACGGGCCTCATATAAACATAATGCTATGTTAACACATGCCCAATCCGTATACTAACATAGTTGAAATCAATGATCGACCTATATACGGTGGGGTCCCTAGAAGGACAGGAGATCTAATTCATAACATGATGATCGGTCCTCAACAGTGGGTATACCAAATATGATACCACCGATCCTACCACCTACAGTGATGATGTACTGGCCTTATAACAAGGGTAGATCTAGATGGCCTACTCATAGGCCTAATGATGGGCTTCCAGGTTTGGGTACTGTTGAGGGTCAAATATTGCATATCAGACCCAGTTATTGCATGGATTTACAATCATTGATACCGTTTAACAGCCTGATTTAATCGTGTTTGTGATGCAGAGTGTATTTACAAGCATGAACTGAAAAAGGGTGTTTAAACCATGAATTTAATGCTCTGATGACACCCAAGGCAAGGGACGGACTCCAAGGGAACAAGATCGATGGAATTACACACCAGGGATCCGAGGAAATCAAGCCATTCACGTTAAAGAGGCCCGAAATTGGTGAAAAATGCAAGATCACATAGTTCTCGCCATCTGATTGGCTCAAAACTTTATACATGGCCTGAGGGCCGTAAATTAACCGTAATATCAAATTTCAGCCCTCGGATCACTATGGAAGTACCCCAACTGACAGATCAGCCCATAAACCGTTGATTCTGGGCCCGCCTGATATCTGGAACTGTCTCAACTTTGGTCTCGGCGGTTTAAATAAGATGAGGAAACAAATGGATGGATCGGATCTTACATATACATTACAGTGGGCCCCGTATATACAACGTGTGTACATGAGGTACACACGTGCCGCGGTGCATCGAACCAACTTAGGCGGGTCAGCAGCGCTGACCCGCACCTTCTTCCTAAAACGGCAACTGCCGTTTTAAGCTAATGAAACGGACGGACGCTAGTGGGCCCCACAGAGTATACATACTGATGATCCAAGCCGTCCATCTTGTAGAGGGCCATGAATTCTTCAAACCCATGCTGAAATTTTGGACCCATGCAAGCACACGTGTGCGATACAGAGGCCATAAGTGGACTGACCTGCAACGTTCAAATTGATGTTTGAATGATTTCTTCTCTGATTCTGAGCCAATGGACATGAAAAACCATCTGTTTTTGACCAAAATTTCGAGGGCAATCTAATGGACGGGGTGGATTTTCTTGAAAACACCACTGTGGGGCCAACTGATCACGATAGCGCCGGACATGTGAAAGGCTACGCACGTCCGCGAAATCAAAATTTTCAAGCAGTTGTGGCCCGTCATCTTTGATCATATGGCAGATCTGAACCGTCCATCGTGTAGGCCAGCCAAAATACTTCCAAGAGACACTGATTTTACAGAAATAATGCAAGGAACGTGAGAGTTATGAAGCCCCGAACTCAGCTGCGAAAAGGCTTTCGCTGCTCGTGCGATAGCTTCCCAAATCCGATTTCCACCACTCCAAAAGCTATAAAAAGAGTTCCAAACGTAGAGAAGAGGGTGTGCTTGAATAGGGGACGTCAGATAGAGAGAGAGAGGCAGAGAGAGAAGTGTTTGGAATTTTTATGTATTTTTTCTTTATTTTTCTTCTTTTTTCTATGATTATGTTAGGCTAAATCCCTTAGCTAGGGCTAGGAGGTGAAGCTTGTGGCGTGATGGGAGCTTCTACAGGTTTGATTGAATTGAACTGATTGACTTTGTTTTGATTTAAGAAATTCTTTTAGTCATTAATGGTTTGTTGTGATTTAAATTACAGTAGATCTGTGATGGCTTGAATAATTTCTTTCCTTTTATTTTGATGTTCGGAAACCTTGTTGTTCACCATCGTCTCATAGACATGGTTGGATGATGGAATCCTTCCTAACACTCATACATCTTTTAGTTGGTTATGGATTGGTCTAAGTTCTGTTGTTTACCTTGTCTCTTAGGCATGGATTTGTGATGGAATCATACCTAATTCTTATACCTTTCATCTCTTGAAAACTATATCAAGTAAGTTCAGTATAATATCCATGAAGCAGGCATAAGATCTCCCTGATCTCTACAAGTGGATCCTCTAAATCCCTAGTTCCCTTTCTCTGAATTCTTTAAGTTTAGATTAATATTTCACCATTATTCCTCAAATCACAATTGGTTTAGATTTCATCTTAGCCTAGTTCTAGATCTAGTTATTTTCAGATAACGTACAGGTTTCAGTCCCTGTGGATTCGACCTCGGTCTTACCGAGTTTATTACTACATCACAACCCTGCACTTGGGGTGTGAACAAGTTTTTGGCGCCGTTGCCGGGGACTGACGGCTACGTTTCCTGAAGTTAACTGGTTTTAGGATTAGTTTAAGATTAGGACTTTTCTGATTTTTAGGATTTATTTTAGAATTTTCTAATTCCAGGTTTTTCTTTAATTTTTAGAAATTTTGTATTTAAATAACTTTCTATTTTCAGATAGTTTTCCTTTTTTTAGAAACTAACCCAACTTTCTTATTTTGTAGGATTCTGAGATAGGTTTCTAAATTGGTAATTTCTCTCTTCCTTACTATTTCTAGATTAGGATTCCTTTTTAGTAAGTTTCTAATTCTAACTCTTTTAGAATCTAATTTTGTTTCCTATTTTATTTTTAGAAATTTTCTATTTTAAGACTTTCTGTGTAGAAACTAACTTTTCTGTTTTGTAGGCTTATTAGAAATTTCTAATTCGGTATGCTCTTTCTAAATTTCTACTTTCTAATTTAGGAATTCTTCCTTGTTTCTTTTTATTTCTATATTTCTCTTCTTAAGAATTCAATAGGCTTGCTATTCTTAGAAACTAACTTGTTTTGTTCTATTTTGCAGGTTTCAATTTAGGGACTTCAATTTGGTAACTTCCTTCCAACCCTCTTTCTCTTTTTAGATTTTTTTTCCCTTCTTAGGATTAGGTTTAGAATTTGATTGAGGGCCGCGAGTGTTTCATGCCCAAGTGGGCTCGTGACAACACTCGACGTCTCTTGACTGAAGGAGGATTAGTTGAGGGGTTAACTGTCCATCGTAGGACTAGACACCGCTTGAAATCCCCTTAGTTAATTAAGGATATGGCTGGAAATCAACCTCTTCTACCCCAATCTAGGGTAGAAGATCTCCAGGATGAGAATGAGGTGCATCAAGCACCCCCGCCTCGTACCTTAAGAGATTACTTACAACCGGCGGGGGTGAGTACGCCCTCATGCATGGTTTTTCCTGAGAATGAAGGACACATGGATATCAAGCCAGGGGTGATCCAACTCCTCCCTAAATTTCATGGGCTTGAGTCAGAGAATCCTTACTTATATTTAAAAGAATTTGACGAGATCATAACTACCTTATGCTTTCTTAACATGTCTGATGACACCGTCAGGTTGAAACTCTTTCCCTTTTCTTTGAAAGAGAAAGCCAAGACGCGGTTACATTCACTACGTCCTCGATCAATTGGCAGATGGAATGACATGACAAGGGAGTTCATTAAGAAGTTTTTTCCATACCATAAGACGAACACCCTAAGAAAGTCGATCATGAACTTCGCCCAAAGGGAAGATGAAACATTCTTCCAATGTTGGGAGCGGTTCAAGGATCTTGTCAGTTCATGCCCACAACATGGTTTTGAAACGTGGCGCATCACGAACTTTTTCTATGATGGACTGACATCTCCCATGCTCCAATTAGTCGAGACGATGTGTAATGAGGAGTTTATGAATAAAGGAGTCGATGAAGTGTGGGATTACTTTGATAAACTTGCTGAGAACACACAAACATGGGACATCTCCCCTAGACCTAGTACTACGTCTAGGCCGACTCATTCCAAGGAAAGGGGTGGAATGTATCTCCTTAGAGAAGACGATAATATTAATGCTAAGGTAGCTAATCTCACTAGGAAACTCGAGGCCATGGAATTTAAGAAGGATAAGGCTAAGGAAATTGTTTATAGCATCTGTGGTTGCAACATTCATACTACTGAAAACTGTCCAACTATCTCTGCCTTTTAAGAAGTATTAAATGAGCAATCCAATGCTGTAAGCAATTACCAAAGACCTTTCAGTGGGCCCACCTCTAACACATACAATCCTGGCTGGAGAAATCATCCCAACTAAATCCCAACTTTAGTTGGAGGAATGGACAAACCGCTACACCTCAAGGTTACCTAAATCAAAATCCAACTCAAGAGAAACCTCAAAAGGATTCGGTTCTGAAACATTTTCAAAAGCAAGAGCTTTTCAATCAGGGTATGCTACAGGCCTTCCAAGACCTAACAAAAGCAATACAAGGACTTAAGGCTGAACATACGATTGGGAACAAGGGGAGCTTCCCAGCTCAACCTCTTCCCAATCCTAAATCGCAATATGAAGTTAGCGACCCAAGCTCTTCAAATCAGATGGAGCAAGCTAAATCCATCACCACTCTTAGGAGTGGAAAGATCATTAACAAAACCATTCCGGTTAGGGCTGAAAAGCCTAAGGACCCGGAAGTGGATAAAGAAGATGGATCTAGCCATGCCCCACCAGAGTTAGAACCGGAACCTCAAGAAAAGCCGGTTGCTCCATTTCCCAAACGGTTGGTTGCACCAAAATCGCTCTCTAACTCTCAGGATATTCTAGATGTGTTGAAACAAGTGAAGGTCAACATTCCACTACTTGATGCCGTGAAACAAATACCTTCATATGCCAAATTCCTGAAAGACTTATGTACGACCAAAAGACGGCAAAATATTCAAAAGAAAATCTTCCTGACTGAGAAAGTGAGTGCCATACTAAAGCAAGATGTGCCGCAAAAATTCAAAGACCCCGGTAGCCCAACCATATCATGTGTAATTGGGGACCATCGAATTGATCACGCACTTCTTGACTTAGGAGCGAGTGTTAATCTTATCCCCTACTCGGTATATAAATAGTTGGGCTTAGGTGAATTAAAATCCACCTTAACCACACTACAACTTGCTGATCGCTCTGTTCGTATACCAAGAGGGATAATTGAGGATGTGTTGGTCTAGGTTGATCGATTTTACTACCCAGTTGATTTCATCATCCTGGATACCGAACCCATCGGTAACATAAGCACTCAGATTCCCGTCATTCTTGGTCATCCATTCCTTACCACTTCAAACGCAATTATCAATTGCAGGAATGGTGTCATGAGTATGTCTTTCGGGAATATGACATTAGAAATGAATATCGACTCCTTTGGATGAAATAATGTGCCCAAGGACAATTCCCTTCTGAACCATGAAATGGCACTTCTCCCAATTAAGTACCAAGTTCTTTTCTTCACATCTTTTCAGCACGCATTTAAGGCTTTCCAAGCACTCGCTGAAAGATGGACCGAAGACAGAGAAATCGTCCATGAAGACCTCTAAATATTGCCCCACCATGTCAGAAAATATGCTCATCATACATCGCTGGAAGGTGGCAGGGGCATTACATAGTCCAAACGGCATCCTTCGGTAAGCAAAGGTGCCGTAGGGACATGTAAACGTAGTCTTTTCTTGATCTTCAGGGGCGATCTCTATCTGGTTGTAGCCCGAATACCCGTCAAGGAAACTGTAATAGGAATGACCAGCTAACCTTTCCAAGATCTGATCAATGAAGGGCAAAGGAAAGTGGTCTTTCCTCGTGACGGTATTTAATTTTCTGTAGTCAATGCACATCCTCCAACCAGTAGTGACTCTAGTCGACACGAGTTCATTATTGGCATTGGCTACGATGGTGATCCCGGACTTCTTAGGAACCACCTGAGTTGGACTCACCCATTGACTATCAGTTATAGGGTATATGATACCCACAACCAATAGTTTAAGAACCTCGTCCTTAACCACTTCCTTCATGTTTGGATTTAGTCTACGTTGTGGTTGCTGAGCGGTCTTCGTATTATCCTCAAGATATATGCGGTGAGTACAAATAGAGGGGTCGATTCCCTCGAGGTCCGCGATTGTCCATCCAAGGGCTCCCTTATGCTCCAGGAGAGTAGATATGAGCATACTCTCTTGTTCTTTCTCAAGGTGGGCAGAAATCACCACCGGGTATGTCTCATCTTGACCTAAGTATGCATATTTTAAATCAGAGGGCAAAGGTTTTAGGTCAAGCTTCGGTGGCTTGAGGTTAGACGGTAGAGGCACTTCATCAGTTTGGGGTAGCTCTTCAAATTGTAGCCTCCACCGGTTAACTTCAAGTACCGGTACCGCATCAAGCATGGCACACATCTCCCTAATTATGTCATCATCAAACTCATGGGAGTGGGCTAGGCACGTCTCTAGAGGATCAGAGGATAAGGTAAGGGGTGTCCTGTCATCCACGAAAGTATCGATCATGTTAATATCGTAGATATCGTCATCTTCCTCTATCCGTCTGGCCGTGGATAAGGCAAAGATCGATCTTATCTCTAACCTACCTCCACCCAAGAACATAAGGGACGTGCGATCCTTCCTAGGACACGCCGAATTTTACAGAAGATTCATAAAGGACTTTAGTCTCATCTCTCATCCTCTATGTAATCTACTTCAAAAGGATGCGCCATACGAGTGGACTGAACTATGTCAGGAAGCTTTCACTAAGCTTAAGGGCATATTGACTAGTACACCCATCATACAGCCACCTGGCTGGAGCATTCCTTTTGAACTTATGTGCGACGCATCTGATTATGCTCTTGGGGCAGTTCTAGGCCAGAGAAAAGATAAGAAACCCTACGTTATTCATTATGCAAGTAAGACTCTAAATCCTGCCTAAGTGAACTACTCGACTACGGAAAAGGAACTCTTAGCCGTAGAGTTCGCCTTGGATAAATTTAGGTCCTACTTGATTGGATCCAAGATCATTATTTACACTGATCACGCAGCGGTTAAGTATCTTCTGTCTAAGAATGATGCTAAGCCCCGCCTGATACGATGGATCCTCCTACTCCAGGAATTTGACCTAGAGATAAAAGATAAAAAGAGAGTAGAGAACGTAGTGGCTGACCATCTTTCTCGCCATAATCCCTCTGATTCCCTTGAAACAACACATATCAATGACATGTTCCCCGATGAACAATTGTTTAGAGTCTCCCATTCACCTTGGTTCGCTGATATTGCTAATTATCTTGCCACAGGTTCCATACCGACACATTGGACTGCGTAAGATAAGAAGAAATTTTTCACTAAGGTACGTAACTTTTTCTTGGATGATCCGTATTTGTTTAAATATTGCCCAGACCAAATCCTGAGGAGATGTGTGCCAGACGATGAGCATCAAAGTATCATCTCCTTTTGTCACTCACCGGCCTGTGGTGGTCACTTTTCTGCTAAAAAGACCACGACCAAGATTTTGCAGTGTGGCTTTTACTGGCCCACTATGTTTAGGGACACTCACGAGTTTTGCAAAGCTTGTGAGCGTTGTCAAAAATTGGGAGCGTTGTCCCATCGAAATATGATGCCTTTGAATCTCATTCTTATCATCGAGGCATTTGATTGCTGGGGCATCGATTTCATGGGGCCATTCCCCCAATCTTTTGGGAATTTATATATTTTGCTTGCCGTAGACTATGTTACTAAATGGGTCGAAGCGATTCCATGTCGAACTAATGACCATCGCACGGTCATTAAATTCCTGAAAGAAAACATCCTTTCCCGATTTGGAACGCCTCGAGCTATCATTAGTGATGGCGGCTCACACTTTTGCAATAGACCATTTGAGAGTTTAATGAAGAAATACGGTATCTCTCATAAGGTGAGCACCCCATACCACCCATAGACAAGCGGGCAAGTTGAGATTTCCAATAGGGAGATCAAACACATTTTGGAAAAAACGGTTAACCCTGACCGTAAGGATTGGTCAATTCGATTGACCGATGCCTTATGGGCGTACCGTATTGCTTTTAAAACCCCTATTGGAATGTCTCCCTTTAGACTTGTCTATGGGAAAGCTTGCCACTTGCCTGTGGAGTTGGAACATAGAGCCTACTGGGCGATCAAACGTTTGAATTTCAATTTGGACAACGCTGGCTCACTACGCAAACTTCAATTGAATGAACTCGAAGAAATTCGGAACGATGCATACGAGAACTCGAGAATTTATAAGGACAGAATGAAGGCGTTTCATGACCAACGTATCCTACGAAAATCATTCACACCTGGTCAGAAAGTCCTTTTATATAATTCTCGGTTACATCTCTTTCCAGGTAAGCTTCGATCTCGTTGGACTGGCCCCTACATTGTGGTCACTGCGTATCCTCATGGGGCCGTTGAGATAAGAGATCCAGACAATGGCAAGGAGTTTAAAGTAAATGGACATCGCTTAAAGCCATTTGTCGAGAAATTTGATTCAGAGGACATGTCCATACCTCTGACTGATCCTGTTTACCAGGATTGATCTCCTAATCTGATGGAGGTATAGGTAGGTTTCCTGTTTTCATAGGAATAGGATAGTTTCCTTTATTCTGTTTTAGGATAGACGGTGAACTTCGCGCTCCTGGGAGCCAACCCAGCTTTTCTTTCTGTTTCATTTTCCTAGTTAGTTAGTTCAATGTTTGTGGGTAACATTGCTGCAAACCCTCACGAGACTACAACTCGTCCACTAGGGGCAACCTAGGGGTTTAAAGGCTTGTTGCATATGCTAAATGCAATCGAGAGTACCTGCGAAAGTGGTGTAGGTAGGATTTTATTTTTGTTATTTTTATTTTACTTCTGTTGGTTTCTCTCTTGTGCTGACCCACTCTTACGTAGATATTCTTGGAAAGCTTCTTGATTCTTTCGTCCAGGTACTATCTTTCCATCACTCCTCTTATATTTTCACTGTCCCATGTGCATTGCATGCTTATTTCTTTTACATTGAGGATAATGTAGATTTTAGGTTGGGGGTGGGAGATTAGGTTTCCTAATCAGCATTTTCTTGGTCTTTTTTTAGCAAAAAATTGTGATTAGGAAACCTAATCTCCCACCCCCAACCTAAAATCTACATTGTCCTCAATGTAAAAGAAATAAGCATACAATGCACATGGAACAGTGAAAATATAAGAGGAGTGATGGAAAGATAGTACTTGGACGAAAGAATCAAGAAGCTTTCCAAGAATATCTACATAAGAGTGGGTCAACACAAGAGAGAAACCAACAGAAGTAAAATAAAAATAACAAAAATAAAATCCTACCTACACCACTTTCACAGGTACTCTCGATTGCATTTAGCATATGCAATAAGCCTTTAAACCCCTAGGTTGCCCTTAGTGGACGAGTTGTAGTCTCGTGAGGGTTTGCAGCAATGTTACCCACAAACATTGAACTAACTAACTAGGAAAATGAAACAGAAAGAAAAGCTGGGTTGGCTCCCAGGAGCGCGAAGTTCACTGTATATCCTAAAACAGAATAAAGGAAACTATCCTATTCCTATGAAAACAGGAAACCTACCTATACCTCCATCAGACTAGGAGATCAATCCTGGTAAACAAGATCAGTCAGAGGTATGGACATGTCCTTTGAATCAAATTTCTCGACAAATGGCTTTAAGCGATGTCCATTTACTTTAAACTCCTTGCCATTGTCTGGATCTCTTATCTCAACGGCCCCATGAGGATACGCAGTGACCACAATGTGGGGGCCAGCCCAACGAGATCGAAGCTTACCTGGAAAGAGATGTAACCGAGAATTATATAAAAGGACTTTCTGACCAGGTGTGAATGATTTCCATAGAATACGTTGGTCATGAAACGCCTTCATTTTGTCCTTATAAATTCTCGAGTTCTCGTATGCATCATTCCGGATTTCTTCGAGTTCATTCAATTGAAGTTTGCGTAGTGAGCCAGCGTTGTCCAAATTGAAATTCAAACTTTTGATCGCCCAGTAGGCTCTATGTTCCAACTCCACAGGCAAGTGGCAAGCTTTCCCATAGACAAGTCTAAAGGGAGACATTCCAATAGGGGTTTTAAAAGCAGTACGGTACGCCCATAAGGCATCGATCAATCGAATTGACCAATCCTTACGGTCAGGGTTAACTGTTTTTTCCAAAATGTGTTTGATCTCCCTATTAGAAATCTCAACTTACCCGCTTGTCTGTGGGTGGTATGGGGTGCTCACCTTATGAGAGATACCGTATTTCTTCATTAAACTCTCAAATGGTCTATTACAAAAGTGTGAGCCCCCATCACTAATGATAGCTCGAGGCGTTCCAAATCGGGAAAGGATGTTTTCTTTCAGGAATTTAATGACCATGCGATGGTCATTAGTTCGACATGGAATCGCTTCGACCCATTTAGTGACATAGTCTACGGCAAGCAAAATATATAAATTTTCAAAAGATTGGGGGAATGGCCCCATGAAATCGATGCCCCAGCAATCAAATGCCTCGATGATAAGAATGGGGTTCAAAGGCATTATATTTCGATGGGACAACGCTCCCAATTTTTGACAATGCTCACAAGCTTTGCAAAACTCGTGAGTGTCCCTAAACATAGTGGGCCAGTAAAAGCCACACTGCAAAATCTTGGCCGTGGTCTTTTTAGCAGAAAAGTGACCACCACAGGCCTGTGAGTGACAAAAGGAGATGATACTTTGATGCTCATCGTCTAGCACACATTTCCTCGGATCCCTGGTGTGTAATTCCATCGATCTTGGTCCCCTGGAGTCCGTCCCTTGACTTGGGTGTCATCAGAGCGTTAAATTCATGGTTTAAGCACCCTTTTTCAGTTCATGCTTGTAAATACACTCTGCATCACAAACACGATTAAATCAGGCTGTTAAACGGTATCAATGATTGTAAATCCATGCAATAACTGGGTCTGATATGCAATATTTGACCCTCAACACAACCCCCAACAAGCATTTTGCTAGTCCCGAGCAAAATATGCGAAAAGTAAGCTGAGAATTACAGAACAATTTCTATAAACTCGAGTGATTTTTGTAGAATAATCCGGATATGAGAATTTCCATATTCATGAATGTTGGATATTTCTTTCTCCTAGACTCAAGCGCACGGTAAACTTCATAATCAAGTTCAAAGTATTATTCCATTAATTAGAAAAAAATTCTAATTATTGAGATCTATGAGCATACAGTGTAATCTCAGCTTATCATCATTAAAATTCACTTCTCTATTTCAGGATATCATTGGTAACCAATAAGAAGATTCATGATAACCAAAACTTGCCTCACAGATCATCTTTTCATTCCTTCAGCTTTTGATTTTTCCATTTAAAAGTAACGCCAAGAAGGGGAATCAAGTCCTTACCTATAAGGAGCAAACCTATGGTGAAGACTGTACACCCAAATTTTTTCACATATTATTCATAGGGAATTAAATCTACATCAATGGGGACCCAAAGAATTGGGATAGCCCAATAAGGTGGGATGGATCATAGTAATAATAGTGGGGGCCCATCCGTGTAGGCTAGCGCACTAAGGAGGGAATGAGAATAGGCCTAATCAATGGGCCCTAGGGAGGATCACAAGATGGACATTTAACCACCATTGCTCTTACAATGTAGACATTTAACCATCATTGCTCCCAAGGCATGGCCCATAGAATCTATCTCATGATGGGGGCCTAAGGCTTATACTAACCAAGAGAATGATTGGGCAAACATAATTATAGTGGATTTACACATTACAATTACTAACCAAGAAAATGATTGGGTAAACATAATTATAGTGGATTTACACATTACAATGGCCTCATCACATGGGCCTTGCATATATCGCATTGGGCCTCAACAAGAGTCATAAATACATCATATTAGGCCTCTCTCAAGGGCCATAAACATATCATGTTGGGCCTCATACAAGGTTCTCATGAGATAACCCATGGCCCACACAATAGTTGGAAAATTAATGGGCATCATCCACAATATTCTACACACCATGTTGGGCTCCAAGTAATGGCCCAAGGCCTAAATACACCAAAATGGGCTACATGAGGGGCAGCCTATGGCCCAAAAACATCATGGCCAAGGAGAACATCCTACCCATGCATTATGTTGGACTTCATGGGCAACCCACATGCCCCAATTAAATAGCCAAGGTGTAACGAACATCCACCAATGTGTGCTTTACAATTCAGCCCAAAACTAGGCAAGTTGGGTGGGCGGCAAGGATTTAGTCACATATATCATATTGGGCCCTCATGGGGCGGCCCATAAAATCCAACAAAATAGATGGGTAGCATTTGCAACACATACATCATAATATGCCCTCATGAGGCAACCCATGACCAGGGAACTGATAAATAGTATGTTTCCAATACACACATCAAGGTGGGCCTCACAACTGTACAATGGGCAGCCAATCATACAACAAATGGGGCCCTTGCACATCATAAATGGCCTCACCAAAGGTGGCCAGCATGAATATGGTACGACCTAATTGGAATATGGAATCCAACTCATAATGGGGTCCACGGCCCATACACAATCTGGTAAACAGATGGACAACATGTGCATACTACTTATTTATATGGCAGGGCCTCACAAGGTGGCCCACTACCCCCAAATGGATGAATAGAATGGATATAACATATTCGTCATAGTGGGCCTCATAAAGCAGCCCATGGCTCAGGAAAATAGATGGGCAGCATGCATATACATATATCTCATGGTGGGTCTCACAAGACCATGGGCCCACGACCCTAAGGACAAAGGAACAGTGTGTGTAACACTCATACATCATGGTGGGCCTGCATAAGGTAGCCCATGATTGGGCACATACGTAGGGTGGGCCCCTCAAAACAGTGGGGCCCACGGCCCTAAACATGGATGAACAGTTTACATTTATCACATACATCATAGTGGGCCTTACATGTCAGTCCATGGTCAAGCAAATTGGATGGTAACCTGTACATATTATGTATACAACAAGGTGGGCTCGATGGCTGGACGTCCAGCCCATCTGAGCCTGCTGGACGTCCAGCAATCTGGACACCTAATTAGGCCCATATATAAGGTGGACTTGTCATGGCAATGGGGGCCCACGACCTTAGAGGTCAAAAAAAAATGGTTGGGCATTGTGTATATAATCATATTCATCACGGTGGGCCCTGAGACTTAAAATCAAGTCAATCTGTGGCTTGTGTGGGCCACACCATGCACAACAATTGAGAGGTTTACCCTCAATTGAAGCATTCATAATTATTTGTTGGTCCCACCAAGCCGTGGTTCACAAATCCAGCCCATCAATTATGCGTGTCCCACTAGGTTAAGGGGTGAGACCAAGTTTTAAGTGCATTCAAATCTCAAATGGACCCCAGCAAGTGCTTTTATATGATTTAGCACGTCTTCACATGATTTTTGATGGTGTGGGCCACCTGAGTTCCATATACGGCTGATTTTTGGGGTGTCTCAAATTCTAAAGGGGACCCATCAAATGCACGGTGTGGATGTTTAACATACATCATGGTGGGGTCTACTGCTGGGTCCCACGGACCCAACCATCTCAAGCAGCTGGATGCTGCTTGCTGCAGCGTCCTCTGGACGCTGGAAGCAGCAACGTCTAGCATCTATTATTTTTTTCCATGACTTTTAATAGGTGGGGCCCACATTAGGTCGATCCACTCTGCCGGTTAGGTTCCAGGGCTCGGGACAAGTCCAATAACCCCAATATTGGATATGTTTTAAAGTATAAAAAAAATCACGAAGGGCCCTGACAGTTTATCACTACTGAAATGATCTTTTGATTGTGTGGCCTATTAGAGATTTGGATTAGCTCCATTTTTCGGCTCAACGCCTAAAATAAGCTGGGAAATAGGATGGATAGTGTGGATCAAATAAATACATCAAGGTGGGGTCCACGTGAGTGGCCCACCAGAATTTTTTGGATCAAGCTGATACTCGTGCTTTACTTTCATGCGGTCCAACATGTGGACGGTTCAACTGTTGCTGTGGTGCAGCCCACGAAAGTGTTGGATCTAGTTCGTTGTATATGGACGATGTGGGTACAATACATTCCTCAAGGTGGGGTCCACGTCAGTGTGGCCCACCAGCATTTAATCGAATTAATATATATATATATATATATATATATATATATATATATATTTGACATCGTCTGCTACTGGACATCAACCCGCCCCCAGGTCACAGCCCATCTGGCCAAGCTTTGGATGGCCAGATGATGACCAGGGTGGATATAAAAGGGACACATCACAGTAGGATCCCCATAGGTGGGTTGCACGGCTGAGAATCAAGCCGATATTTATGTTTTCCCACCAAAAAGCCCTGCATGGCTGGCCGGCCATGCAGGGCCTATGGCGGCAGCACGGCGGGCCCACTAGGTGGACGGCATGGATAAAATACATGCATTAAAGGGGTCCACGTAGGTGGGCCACCCAGCATTGGATCAAGTTGATCTTTGTGTTTCCCTTTATCTAAGCCTATCCAAACAGTCCAGCAAGGTGGACTGGTTGGTGGATAGCAACACGCCCTAAGGTCTGGGCAACGTGGATAAAACCCATACAATCAAGGTGGGCCGCAAGATGGGAAGGAGAAAAAGAGAGAGTAGTAGAGAGAGAAGGGAAAAGACAAAGAGAGAGAGAAGCACCCACCTTTCCTTCTTCTTCCTCCTTAGTGTTCCAAAGCTCCAATGAGGCTCCTTCAATGGTGGAGATGGGCTTCTAATGGCTGGATTGAAGGAGATCTAAGGTGAATGTTGTTGAGGGTCAAATATTGCATATTAGACCCCACTTATTGCTTGGATTTACGAACATGATATCGTTTAATGGCCCGCTTTAATCATGTTTGTGATGCAGAGTGTATTTACGAGCATGGACTGAAAAAGAAGCTTAAAGCATGGATTTAACATTGATGACACTAAAGGCAAGGGACGGACTCCAGGGGACTAAGATCGACGGAATTATATGCCAGGGATCCGTGAAAATCGAGAAACTGAAACTCAAGCGGCCTGAAAGTCATCCAGAATGCAAGATCACTGGGTTTCCATCATCTATTTGGCTCGAAACTTTATACATGGCTCAAGGACCAAAAACTAACCGTACACGTCAAATTTCAGCCATTGGATCCCTCTGAAGGTGGCCCAACGGACAGATCAGCCCATAAATCAGTGATTTGGGGCCCACCTGCTATCTGGATAGGCTTAAAAATTGGTATCAACGTGTTAAATGAGATGAGAATGCAGATGGACGGAGTGGATTTCTCACAAACATCTTCTAGGGACCTCATGTACATCATGTGTGCACGGTAGACAAGTGCACTAGCCATGCACCAAAATTCTCAAAGTCGGTCAGCACACGCTGACCGACTCCATCTTCTCCAAATAAAAAAAGGACAGTGTCCTGCCATCATCCGTCGATTTTCACCAGTGGACCCCACTCATCATCCGTTTACAAGATCGGGACCGTCCATCACGTCCAGAGGGGAGGCTGGACCCCCGCCTAGGTTTCCTCCTATTCCCATGCGTGCACACACGTGTAAATAACGATCAAACGCGGGATAGACGGTGGAAGTATTTGATACGGTGGGCCGCACTAAAATTAAGGAAAAGTATACATTTCTTATTGATTTTTCGCCATGAGTCGAATGAACGGAGTGGATTTACTTTTTGACATTGTTTATGGGCCCCACCGACTCTCATTCAAAAATGGAAACTTTTGTTTCTTCTGGCGTGAAACAGGGGCGCCGTTTGATCTGCGGTGGGCCACCATCATGGCTCACGGGGGCGATCCGAGTCATCCATATTTTCGAGGAACTCGAGAAGGTCCAAACCACGTGGATCTCGTACACCCAGGCACACACACGTACCTGCTATAGTGGTCAGAAGAAGTTCATTTTGCAGCGTCCAAAGCAATTACAGCCTGATTACTTCAGTGGGCCGCATCAAAGGATAGCTAAAACCAACCATCCCGTACCGAATTCTCGCCACGAGTGTAATGGATGGAGTGGATCTCTCTGTTGAAGCTGATCATGGGCCCATCGAATGTCTTAGTGCAAGAAAGTGCGCAGATGAGTGCGAACTTATATACGGACGCCGCCCGGTCCGCTGTGGGCGATTATGCGAGCAAGATCACAGTCGAATCTATGATCTAGACCGTCCAAATTGAGGAGAAGACAATTTTAACAGTGCCTATGACGTCAGATCTCAGGGAATGGAAGAACTACGTCATGGATTCAATTCAAATGCAACAGGTTGGATGTGTTTTTGCTGCGTAAAACAGAGTTACGTAAATCCAGTTTCCAGTTCTGCGTAAAGAGGAGTGCGTAACTCCTCACGGCGCAGACCATCTACCAGACCTTCCTACCTCTATAAAAGAAAGAAAATAGAAGGGAGAACAGGAGGAACTTTTGCAGGATTCCACGCAGAGAAGCTGGCTTGCACGTAGAAGAGAAAGACAGTAATGTTTGTTTTTATTTTTTAATTTTTTATATTTTTTCTTGGTTTTAGCATGACCATGCTAAGCTAAACCTCTTAGCTAGGGCTAAGAGGTGAAGCTTGTAGTCTGATGGGAGAGACGTTGCTTGTGCCTCTTGTTTAGACTGACTGACGTTGATTTTAGTTCAATTTAAAGGAATACTTTCAGTTTTTTTAATGGTTTGTTGTGACTGAAATTACAATATATCTATGATGGCTTGAGTATTTCTTCCTCCTTTTGAGGTTTATGATGTCAGGAAGCCCTGTTGTTCACCATCGTCTCATGGGTATGGTCGGATGACGGTACCCTTCCTAACCTTCATGCATTGTTGACTGGTTGGTAATTAGTTTAATTCTGTTGTTTGCTTTGTCTCCTGGGCATGGTTTGTGATGGAATCCATTCTAATTCATATACCTTTCATCTCTTTAAAATTATATCAGAGGAAGTTCAGTTTAATTTCCATGATTCTTGAAGCAGGCATAAGATCTCCCTAATCTCTACAAGTGGATCCTCTGAATCCCTAGTTTCCTACCTTTGAATTCTACATATTTTAGTTTACTATGTCATCATTATTCCTCAAAATATACTTGATTTAGATTTCATCTTAGTCTAGTTCTAGCTCTACTTAGTTTCAGATAACGTACAGGTTTCAGTCCCTTGGGATTCGACCTCGGTCTCACCGAGTTTATTACTACATCACAACCCTATACTTGGGGAGTGAACAAGTTTTTGGCGCCATTGCCGGGGATTGACGGTTGCGATTCTCTGAAATTAATTAGGTTTAGAATTAGTTTAAGATTAGAATTTGACTAACTTTAGTTTTATTTTTTTATTTGATTTCTAGAACTAACTTGTTCTCCTGTTTTGTTGGATCTTGACATAAGTTTCTAAATTGGTACTTCTTTCCTAATTTCTCTACTTCTTCTACTTTTAAAATTAGGGTTTGAATTTTAGAAATTTTCTAATTCTAGTATTTCCCTATTTGTAGGAAATAGTTTATTTTTTGAAACTTTCCTCTTTTGTTTTTAGAAACTAGGTTAGTTATTTCCCTTTTTAGAAATTAACTTTCTATTTTTATTTTTTTAGTAACCTTCTAATTCTAACTCTTTTAGAATCTAATTTTGTTTCCTAATTTTCTACTTATAGAATTTTTGTTTAGAAACTGACTTGTTTTGTTTTCTTTTGCAGGTGTTGTTACTTAGGGCTTTCAATTTGGTAACTTCTTTCCAACTCTCTCTTTCTTTCTGGATTTTCTTTTCCTTTCTTAGGATTAGGTTTCGAATTTGATTGAGGGCTGCGAGTGTTTCATGCCCAAGTGGGCCCGTGACAACACTCGACGTCTCTTGACTGAAGGAGGATTGGTTGAGGGTTTGACTATCCATCGCAGGACTAGACACCACTCGAAATCCCCTGAGTTAATTGAAGTGATGGCTGAAAACCAACCTTTTCTATCCCAACCTAGGGTGGAGGACATTCAGGATGAGAATGAGATGCATCAAGCACCCCCGCCACGTACTTTACGAGATTATTTACAACCAGCGGGGGTGAGTACACCCTCATGCATGATTTTTCCTGAAAATACAGCACATATGGACATCAAGCCAGGGGTTATCCAACTCCTTCGTAAGTTCCATGGGCTTGAATCTGAAGAACCATATCTACATTTGAAAGAGTTTGGTGAGATCAGAGCCACTTTATATTTTCAAAATGTGTCTGAGGACACAGTCAGGCTGAGACTCTTTCCTTTTTCCTTAAAAGAGAAGGCTAAGACGTGGTTACATTCACTGCGTCCTAAATCCATTGGCACATGGAATGATATGCAAAGGGAATTTATAAAGAAATTCTTTCCACATCAAAAGATGATTACCCTTAGAAAAGCAATCATGAACTTCACCCAAAAGGAGGATGAAACATTTTACTAATGTTGGGAAAGGTTCAAGGATTTGGTCAGTTCATGCCCACAACACGACTTTAAAACGTGGCGCATTACAAATTTTTTCTATGATGGACTGACATCTTCCATGCGCCAAATAGTCGAGACAATGTGTAATGGAGAATTCATTAATAAAAATGTCGACGAGGTATGGGATTACCTCGATAGTCTTGCTGAAAAAACACAATCATGGGATTATTATCCAAAATCGAACACCACGTCTAGGTCGACTTAATTAAAGGAGAAAGGTGGATTGTATTTCTTGAAAGAAGAGGATGATCTCAAGTGTAAAGTGACTACACTCATAAGAAAAGTTAAGGCCATAGAAGGAAAGAAGGATAAGGTTAATGAAAGTGTTTGCGGCATCTGTGATTGCAGCATTCATACAACTGAAAATTGTCCTACAATACCCGCCTTTCGAGAAGTGTTGAATGAACAATCCAATACTGTAAATAATTATCAAAGACCTTTCAATGGACCAACATCTAATACGTACAATCCTGGTTGGAAAAATCATCCAAACTTTAGTTGGAGAAATGGACAAACTGCTACCCCTCAAGGTTTCTTCAATCAAAATCCAAATCAGGGAAAACTTCAAGAAGAACCGTTTAAAATTTCATGCAAGAGCTGACCCAGGCAATGCGAGACTTTATGCAAAAGATGGATTCACGTATGACGGTTATAAAAAAGGGGATGCTTCTTGCACAACCGCTCCCCAATCTTAAACCGCAATACGAGATAAGTGATCCCAGCTCTTTAAATTAAATGGGGCACGCTAAATCCATCACCACTCTTAAGAATGGGAAGATCATTGATAAAACCCTTCCGGTTAAGCCCAAAAAGCCTCAAGAACCAAAAGAGGACAACAATAATGGATCTAGTAAAGCCCCACAAAAATTAGAACCGGAACTTCTAGAAAAGCCAATTGCTTCATTTCTCCAACGGTTGGTTGCACCAAAACCTCTCTCTAACTCTCAGGATATCCTAGAGGTGTTGAAACAAGTGAAAGTCAACATTCCTCTACTTGATGTCGTAAAACAGATACCTTCATATGCCAAATTCCTGAAAGACTTATGCACGACCAAACGACGGCAGAGTATTCAAAAAAATATCTTCTTGACCGAGAAAGTGAGTGCCATCCTAAAGCAAGAAGTGCCACAAAAATTCAAAGATCCCGGTAGCCCAACCATATCATGTGTAATCGGGGACCATCGAATTGATCATGCACTTCTTGACTTAGGAGTGAGCGTCAATCTGATTCCCTACTCGGTATACAAACAGTTAGGTTTTGATGAATTAAAACCCACCCTAACCACACTATAACTTACTGATCGCTCTGTTCGTGTACCAAGAGGGATAATTGAGGATGTGTTGGTTCAAGTTGATAGATTTTACTACCCTATAGATTTTATCATCCTGGACATCAAACCCATCAATAACATGAGCACTCAGATCCCCGTCATTCTTAGTCGCCCATTCCTTGCCACTTCAAACACAATTATCAATTGCTGAAATGGTGTCATGACTATGTCTTTTGGGAATATGACATTGGAGTCAAACATCTTTTTCAATAGCGGTAGAAACTTAGAGGATGATGACGATTTCCATGACATTAACATGATTGACTCTTTAATGGAAGATAAGACACCTCTGACCTTATCCTCTGACTCTCTAGAGACGTGCCTGGCTCACTCTCATGATTTTGACGATGACATGATTAGGGAGACGTGTGCCTTGCTTGATACTACACCAGTAGTTGAAGTTAACCGGTGGAGGCCACAATTTAAAGAGTTGCCCCAAACTGATGTAGTGCCTCTACCGTCTAACCTCAAGACACCGAAGCTTGACCTAAAACTTTTGCCCTCTAATTTGAAATATGTCTATTTAGGTCAAGATGAGACATACCCGGTGGTGATCTCTGCCCACCTGGAGAAAGAACAGGAGAGTATGCTTATATCTACTCTCATTGAGCCTAAGGGAGCCTTTGGATGGACGATAGCGGACCTTAAGGGGATCGACCCCTCGATTTGTACTCATCGCATATATCTTGAGAATAATGCTAAGACCACTCGGCAATCACAGCGTAGACTAAATCCAAACATGAGGGAAGTGGTTAAGGCCGAGGTTCTTAAACTATTGGATGTGGGTATCATATATCCCATATCCGATAGTCAATGGGTGAGTCCAACTCAAAGTCTGGGATCACCATCGTAGCCAATGCCAATAATGAACTCATGCCAACTAGAGTTACTACTGGTTGGAGAATGTGCATTGACTAAAGGAAGCTGAATACCGTCACGAGGAAGGACCACTTTCCCTTGCCCTTCATTGATCAAATCTTGGAAAGGCTAGCTGGTCATTCCTATTACTATTTCCTTGACGGGTATTCGGGCTACAATCAGATTGAAATCGCCCCTGAGGACTTGGAAAAGACCACATTTACATTTCTCTACAGCACCTTTGCGTACAGAAGGATGCCATTCGGATTATGTAATGCCCCTGCCACCTTTCAGTGATGTATGATGAGTATCTTTTCTGACATGGTGAGGAAATATCTAGAGATTTTCATGGACGATTTCTCTGTTTTCGGTTCATCTTTTAGCGAGTGCTTAGAGAGTCTTAAATGTGTGCTAAAAAGATGTGAAGAAAAGAACTTGGTACTTAATTGGGAGAAGTGTCATTTCATGGTTCATAAGGGAATTGTCCTTGGACATATTATCTTGTCCAAAGGAATCGAGGTGGATAAGGCAAAAATCGATCTTATCTCTAACCTACCTTCACCCAAGAACATTAGAGACGTGCGGTCCTTCTTAGGAGACGCAGGGTTTTACAGACGATTCATAAAGGACTTTAGTCTCATCTCTCGTCCCTTATGTAATCTTCTGCAAAAGAATGCACCATACGAGTGGACTGAGCAATGTCAGGAGGCTTTCACCAAGCTTAAGGGCATGTTAACCACTGCACCCATCATGCAGCCACCCGATTGGAGCCTTCCTTTTGAGCTTATGTGCAATGCTTCTGATTATGCTCTTGGGGCAGTTCTAGGCCAGAGAAAAGATAAGAGGCCCTACGTCATTCATTACGCAAGTAGAACTTTAAATTCTGCCCAAGTGAACTACTCGACTATGGAAAAGGAACTCCTAGTAGTAGTGTTCGCTTTAGATAAATTTAAGTCCTACCTGATCGGATCCAAGATCATTATTTACACAGATCATGCGGCACTTAAGTATCTTCTTTCTAAGAATGATTCTAAGCCCTGTTTGATACGATGGATCCTTCTACTCCAAGAATTTAATTTGAAAATTAAAGATAAAAAGGGAGTAGAGAATGTAGTGGCAGATCATCTGTCTCACCTTAATACCTCTGATTCCCCTGAGGCGACCCATATCAATGACATATTCCCTGATAAACAACTGTTCAGAGCCTCCCATTCGCCTTGGTTCGCTGATATTGCCAATTATCTTGCCACATGATCCATACCGACACATTGGACTGCATAAGATAAGAAGAAATTCTTTACCAAGGTACGCAACTTTTTCTGGGACGATCCATATTTATTCAAATATTGCCCAGACCAAATTCTAAGGAGATGTGTGCCAGATGACGAGTATCAGAGTGTCATCTCCTTCTGTCATTCACAGGCCTGTGGTGGTCACTTTTCTACTAAAAAGACCACGACCACGATTTTACAGTGTGACTTTTATTGGCCCACTATGTTCAGGGACACTCATGAGTTTTGCAAGGCTTGCGAGCGTTGTCAAAAATTAGGAGCATTATCCCATCAAAATATGATGCCTTTGAATCTCATCTTTATCATAGAAGCATTTGACTGCTGGGGCATCAATTTCATGGGACCATTCCCCCAATCATTTGGAAATTTGTATATTTTGCTCACCGTAGATTATGTCACTAAATGGGTCGAAGCAATTCCGTGCCGAAATAATGACCATCATACGGTCATTAAATTCTTAAAAGAGAACATCCTTTCGTAGTTCGGGATGCCTCGAGCCATCATTAGTGATGGGGGCTCACACTTTTGTAATAAACCATTCGAGAGCTTAATGTAGAAATATGGTATCTCTCATAAGGTGAGCACCCCATACCATCCACAAACAAGTGGACAAGTTGAGATTTCTAATTGGGAGATCAAACATATCCTAGAGAAAACGGTTAACCCTGATCGCAAGGATTGGTCAATCCGATTGACCGATGCCTTATGGGCATACTGTACTGCTTTTAAAACCCCTACTGGAACGTCTCCCTTTAGACTTGTCTATGGGAAAGCTTGTCACTTGACTATGGAGTTGGAACATAAAGCGTACTGGGTGATCAAAAATCTGAATTTCAATCTGGACAACGCTGGCTCGCTACATAAACTTCAATTAAATGAACTTGAAGAAATTCGGAATGATGCGTATGAGAACTCGAGAATTTACAAAGACAGAATGAAGGCGTATCATGACTAACATATTCTACTGAAATCATTCACACCTGGTCAAAAAGTCTTTTTATATAATTCTCGATTTCATCTCTTTCCAGGTAAGCTTCGATCTCGTTGGACTGACACTTACATTGTGGTCACTGCGTATCCTCATGGGGCTGTTGAGATAAGAGATCCTGACAATGGCAAGGAGTTTAAAGTAAATGGACATCGCTTAAAGCCATTTATCGAGAAATTTGATTCAGAGGACATGTCCATACCTCTGATTGATCTTGTTTACCAGGATTGATTTCCTAGTCTGATGGAGGTATAGGTAGGTTTCCTGTTTTCATAGGACTAGGGTAGTTTCCTTTATGCTGTTTTAGGATAGACGGTAATCTTAGCGCTCCTGGGAGCCATCCCAGCTTTTTATTCCGTTTCATTTTCTTAGTTAGTTCAATGTTTGTGGGTAACATTGCTGCAAACCCTCACGAGACTACAACTCGTCCACTAGGGGCAACCTAGGGGTTTAAATGCTTGTTGCATATGCTAAATGCAATCGAGAGCACCTGCGAAAGTTATGTAGGTATGATTTTATTTTTATTATTTTTATTTTACTTCTGTTGGTTTCTCTCTTGCGCTAACCCGCTCTTACGTAGATATTTTTGGAAAGCTTCTTGATTCTTTCATCTAGGTACTATCTTTCCATCACTCTTCTTATATTTTTCGTTGTCCTATGTGCATTGCATGCTTATTTATTTTACATTGAGGACAATGTAGATTTTAGGTTGGGGGTGGGCGATTAGGTTTCCTAATCAGTGTTTTCTTGGTCTTGAGCAAAAATTATGAAAATTTTTAATTTTTTTTTGGAATTCCTTGTGAATTTCAAGATAAGTGATGTTGGTAATTTATGACTCTTAGATTCAGTATCTTTTAGATTTCACAATTAAGTCTGAATCGTTAATCCGGAATTAAAAGTTGTAAACATTGATTGAGTCATGATTTCACAAAACACATCTTGTTTGCACATTAAGGTTCCGGTTCAATATTGAAGGATTAACTTGCTAATCACTAAACATGAAAGGAACTAACTTGGAAAATTGAATGGATTAGGAGAACAGTCTTTACCATAGGTTTACTCCCTATAGGTGAGGATTCGATTCTGCATGGATGATATTTGAAAAAGAGTGGATGTGAAGCCTTTACCTTAAGTTTGCTCCCTATAGGTGAGGATTTGATTCCCCTTCTTGGCGTTACTTTTAATGAAAAAATCAGAAATTAAAAGAAGAAAAAGACAATGTGTGAGGCAAGTTTGGGTTATCGTGAATTCTCTTATTGGTTTACAATGATATCCTTAAATAGAGAGGTGAATCTTAATGTTGATAAGTCGAGATTAGACTATACATCCATGGAATTCAATGTTTAGAATTGTTCTAATTGACAGATTAATATTTTGAACTTAATTATGAAGTTACCATGTGCTTGAGTCTAGGAGAGAATTATACCCAACATTCATGAATCTTAGAATTTTCACATCTCGACTATTTGTTCACAAGTCACTCGGGTTTATAGGAATTGTTTTTTAGTTCTAAAAGTAATTTTTGCATATTTTGCTCGGGACTAGCAAAATGCTGGTTGGGGGTTGTGTTGAGGGTCAAATATTGCATATTAGACCCCAGTTATTGCTTGGATTTACAAACATGATACCGTTTAATGGCCTGCTTTAATCATGTTTGTGATGAGAGTGTATTTACGAGCATGGACTGAAAAGGAAGCTTAAAGCATGTATTTAACGCTCTGATGACACTAAAGGTAAGGGACGGACTCCAGGGGACCAAGATCGACGGAATTACACGCCAGGGATCCGTGAAAATCGAGAAATTGAAGCTCAAGCGGCCTAAAAGTCAACCAGAATGCAAGATTACTAGGTTTCCATCATTTATTTGGCTCGAAACTTTATACATGGCTCGAGGACTAAAAACTAACTGTACACGTCAAATTTCAGCCATTGGATCCCTTTGGAAGTGGCCCAACAGACAGATCAGCTCATAAATCAGTGATTTGGGGCCCACTTGCTATCTGGATAGGCTTCAAAATTGGTATCAATGCGTTAAATGAGATGAGAATACAGATGGACGGAGCGGATTTCTCATAAACATCTTCTAGGGACCTCATGTACATCATGTGTGAACGGTAGACAAGTGCATTAGCTGTGACCAAAATTCTCAAAGTCGGTCAGCACACGCTGACCGACTCCATCTTCTCCAAACCAAAAAAAAGGACACAGTGTCCTGCCATCGTCCGTTGATTTTCACTAGTGGACCCCACTCATCATCCGTTTACAAGATTGGCACCGTCCATTGCGTCCAGAGGGGAGGCTGGACCCCCGCCTAGGTGTCCTCCTATTCCCATGCGTGCACACACGTGTAAATAAGGATCAAATGCAGGATAGACGGTGGAAGTATTTGATACGGTGGGCCGCACTAAAATCAAGAAAAAGTATACATTTCTTATTGATTTTTCGCCATGAGTCGAATGAACGGAGTGGATTTACTTTTTGACATTGTTTATGGGCCCCACCGACTCTCATTCAAAAACAGAAACTTCCGTTTCTTCTGGGGTGAAACAGGTGATCTGCGGTGGGCCACCATCATGGCTCACGGGGGCGATCCGAGCCATCCATATTTTCGAGGAACTCAAGAAGGTCAAAACCACGTGGATCTCGTACACCCAGGCACACACACGTACCTGCTATAGTGGTCAGAAGAAGTTCATTTTGCAACGTCCAAAGCAATTATAGCCTGATTACTTCAGTGGGCCGCATCAAAGGATAGCTAAAACCAACCATCCCGCACCGAATTCTCGCCACGAGTGTAATGGATGGAGTGGATCTCTCTGTTGAAGCTGATCATGGGCCCACCGAATGTCTCGGCGCCAGAAAGTGCGCAGATGAGTTCGAACTTATACACGGACGCCGCCCGGCCCGCTGTGGGCAATTATGCAGCAAGATCACAGTCGAATCTATGATCTAGACCGTCCAAATTGAGGAGAAGACAATTTTAACCGTGCTTATGACGTTAGATCTCAGGGAATGGAAGAACTACGTCATGGATTCAATTCAAACGCAACAGGTTGGATGTGTTTTTGCTGCGTAAAATAGAGTTACGCAAATCCGGTTTCCAGTTCTACGTAAAGAGGAGTGCGTAACTCCTTCTCGCAGTGCAGACCATCTGCCGGACCTTCCTACCTCTATAAAAGAAAGAAAAGAGAAGGGAGAAAAGGAGGAACTTTTGCAGGATTCCATGCAGAGAAGTTGGCTTGCACGTAGAAGAGAAAGACAGCAACGTTTGTTTTTATTTTTCAATTTTTTATATTTTTCCTTGGTTTTAGCATGACCATGCTAGGCTAAACCTCTTAGTTAGGGCTAAGAGGTGAAGCTTGTAGTCTGATGGGAGAGACGTTGCTTGTGCCTCTTGTTTAGACTGACTGACGTTGATTTTAGTTCAATTTAAAGGAATACTTTCAGTTTTTTTAATAGTTTGTTGTGACTGAAATTACAATATATCTGTGATGGCTTGAGTATTTCTTCCTCCTTTTGAGGTTTATGATGTTAGGAAGCCCTGTTGTTCACCATTATCTCATGGGCATGGTCGGATAACGGTACCCTTCCTAACCTTCATACATTGTTGACTGGTTGGTAATTAGTTTAATTCTGTTGTTTGCTTTGTCTCCTAGGCATGGTTTGGTGATGGAATCCATTCTAATTCATATACCTTTCATCTCTTTAAAATTATATCAGAGGAAGTTCAGTTTAATTTCTATGATTCTTGAAGCAGGCATAGGATCTCCCTGATCTCTATAAGTGGATCCTCTGAATCCCTAGTTTTCTACCTTTGAATTCTACATATTTTAGTTTACTATTTCATCATTATTCCTCAAATACACTTGATTTAGATTTCATCTTAGTCTAGTTCTAGCTCTACTTAGTTTCAGATAACGTACAGGTTTTAGTCCCTTGGGATTCGACCTCGATCTCACCGAGTTTATTACTACATCACAACCTTATACTTGGGGAGTGAACAAATGTGGCTGGAAATGGGAGGGCTGCCATGGACATTTTTAGCTCCTCCCTTGCTAGGGGAGAAAATGAAGAAGAGAGACAGAGAGAGAGAGAGGGGGGGAAGAGAGATGAGAGAGAGAGAGAGAGAGTGAAAGGATGGGTTCTAAGAGAGTAATAATGGGTTGTAAGAGCATAGGGAAGAGAACCTCATAATGACTTGTAAGAGAGAGTTGATTAAAGCTCTCATGAGAAATGATGCAGCTAAGGTGGGTCCACCTAGAAAAATGTGTACACCCCCCCAAAGTGGGCCCCACATCAATCAAGGGCTCAAATATTGTAAATGATACATCTTTTGATCTACTCGTCGGATCGGCGCACGAGACGTGACGTTGGAACCGCAGTGATGATGTGGTCGTAATGACATAGGTCTTGGTTGAAGCCATCTCGAAATTACAGGATGTGGCTTAGAGTTGTGCGCAAACACCGTCTACGCATTGCAGGTTGTTAGAATTCGACCATGAGAACCGTGGGATCTTACAGAACGGAATGGTCATTAGGACATATGCCTGACTGCGTCAGGGGGGGCAGCCTATGAACATGTCTGAGATCTATAGTTTCCTTGGTTTGGCGGGTTACTACTGGCATTTCGTTGAGGGCTTCTCTCATATTGCAGCTCCGCTAATCAGTTAAGTCGGAAGGGTGCGGAGTTTGTTTGGAGAGACGCCTATGAGTGAGCATTTATGGAGCTGAAGGACCGCCTCATGTCCGCTCCTTTCCTCACTCTTCCCTCTGAGAGTGATGGATTTATTGTATTTACCGATGCCTCGCATATTGGTTTGGGTGCTGTCCTAATGCAGTACGGGAAATCGATGGCTTTCATGTCTCGCCAGCTTAAGGTCCATGAGCAGAATTACCTCACACATGATTTAGAGCTAGCAGAAGTTGCCTTTGCACCGAAGGTGTGGAGGCACTATCTCTATGGGGTTAGGTTCGAGCTCTTTTCTGACCATAAGAGCTTGAAGTACCTCTTCTCATAATCTGAGTTGAACATGAGGCAGAGGCACTGGATGGAGCTCCTGAAGGACTATGATTTTGATCTTCAGTACCACCCGAGCAAGGCGAACGTGGAGGTGGACACCCTCAGTAGTCAACCACGAGGCCTAGTGGTGCATCTGATGATTCAGGAGTGGAGGATGCTTGAGGTTATAGCAGAGTATGATTTTGAGTTCGGTCTATAGTCTTCTATCATGTAGTTATTGAGCATGTCGATTCAACACTCTCTTGTCACAAGGGTGATCAATGTTCAACAAGCTGATGAGTCGTTACAGAGTTATATGGCTAAGGCGGCATTTAAGCGTCAGTCGATTGGCAGAATGGTTCTAATGGAGGACTTCGCTTCAGAGGCCAATTATCTGTCCCGGATATTCCTGAGTTACGAAAAGATCTTATGACCGAGGCACATCGATCGCTGTTTTCTATCCACCCTAGCTCGACGAAGATGTACCGTGATATGAGGCGACAATATTTTGAATGAGGATGAAACGCTAGATTGCCAGTTTTGTGGCCAAGTGTAATACATGCCAGTGTGTCAAGGCTGATCATCAGAGATCCCCTGGTCTATTGCAGCCGTTGAGCGTCCCGACGTGAAAGTGGGAGCACATGTCGAAAGATTTCATTATGGGTTTGCCGAGGACTCAGCGCTGTCATGACGCTATTTAGGGATTTGTGGATTGTCTGATGATGTCGGCACATTTTCTTGCGATGCGTGCGATTTGGTCTATACATCGGCTTGCGAGGTTATTCATCGAGGAGATTGTGAGACTGCATGGTATTCTAGTCTCGATCATTTCTAACTAAGACCTGAGGTTCACGTCTCAGTTTTGGAGGAGCTTTTAGAGAGAGATGGGGACTGATTTGCAGCTCAGCACTACGTATCATCCGCAGACCGATGGCTAGACCGAGAGGGTCAATCAGATCCTTGAGGATATGCTTCGGGCCTGCGCGATTGATTTCGAGGTTAGTTAGGATGAGCATTTGCGATTGACTGAGTTCGCATACAATAATAACTATCAGGCGACCATCGGTATGGCTCCTTTTGAGGCATTGTATGGCAGACCATGCAGATACCAAGTTGTTGGACCGAGGTTGGAGAGCTTCGTCTCCTAGGTCTCAAGCTTGTATAGCAGACGTTAGAGGCTATCGATATCATCAGGCAAAGGATGCGCATAGCTCAGAGCCGGCAAAAGAGTTTTACTAATAACCGACGTCGTCCCTTGGAGTTTGCTGTAGGGGACCATGTGTATCTCAAGGTCTTACCCATGAAGGGCATAGTTTGATTTGGAGCGAAGGGCAAGCTTGCCCCGAGATTCATAGGACCTTTTGAGATCATTGGGCGCGTTGGCGCCGTGGTGTAACATCCCGAAAAATTTCGTGCAAAGACCCGAGCACCACCTCAATCGGGATTCTCTTGGGACTCAATCCTTTAGAAGTTAAATGTGAATTAACTAGCGCTAAACTCGATTGCCTGTGAAATTAGCACCAATCACTTTAAATTCGATCTATAAGACCTAAAACCTATAGAATCGTTAGCGCTATGTTACCCTGAAATCTGGGATTCAACGCTAAATCCAGTTGCTCTCAGGAGTACTTGAAAACTTTGTATCGGACTTGGACCGCGCGTCAAAAGTCCGATAGCGATGATCTTAGACAATTATGAGCATCTTGTTGGGCTTGACAATCACCTCAAAAATCAAATCCAGATGATGTCCTAAGACGATTTGCTTGAGTCCGGAGTAAAGAGTGTGAGAAAGGTGAAATTATTTAGAAATTAAATATGAATTTAAGAAATCTGAGTCGTGTCGCTTGCGCACCAATTTTAAACATTCTGACCGTTCGAATCTAACCCAAATTTACCCTTGAATCAAGGAAGATGGCCCAGACGTGTCAAAGTTCCGGTGGACTTGATCGAGTTTCGGTGACCGTTGAATTGACATTGGTCCGCCATGAGTGATTTGGAGACCCGATCGGACTGAAAACTTAACTTGCTTAAGATCCAATATTAGTGAGCTTAAGTCCGATCGCACGTGGAAAAGGGACCACCGGAAGTTCTCCGTTGGACCGAAATAGACCCGATTTGGTTATAACCTAAGTATACCCTGGCCCTGGGGCTATTTCCATCAATATTAGGCCTATATAAAGACTTTAAACCCTCACTCTCAAATTCCATACGAATTTTCTAAACCCTAGCTAAGAGAAAGAGAGGAAAAGAGAGAGTGAGAGAGAAGTTGGTGAATCATCTTGAGATTCTTTCCTGTTACTCTGTGTACCTAAACCATCACACCTAAATCAATTCTAAGTTCATTCTTGGGTAAGTCAATCAAACCCTAACCTGTTTTGGAGCTTAGAATAGTCTAAGTCTTGATGTAGCTAATTTCATTCATGCCTTAGCTTATCTAGTCACCGTTGACGAAGACTTATTGTCTGAATCAGATCTGTTGCGCATTTTCTGGTTTAAGGTGCGGACTATATTCGTATAGGTTATGGTTTTCAAGGCTTTTAATGTCGGTTAATGATTTATTATTGTTGTGGGTGAAATTTCACATGCCAAATGCGATGTTTGTATTGCGTTTCTGATATATATGAACTATATTGAGATTTGTGTATTCTATGTATATGTAGAAAGTATCGTATACATATGAAATATGAGCATGTGGTTGCCAAGATTAATTGTCGCATGTTTGTGCTAGTTGTATGTGTAACAACTCCTTGGCGAAAGGATTTGTCCTAATGTGAGCTATCACCAACATACGTCATGTATGTTGGAATATGTAGCCTAAGTGTTTGTAGAAATGTCTAAATGAATAAGTATGTGATATATTGTACTTTTTATGGGCGTTGAGAAGAGATTCTCAACTATCTCAATGATGTGTATGATTTTCTCCATGCAATTTACATTCTTTGTCTGCTTAACTTAGACGCTACTTATGTGTGAATTCATGTTAAGTTGATATTCATCAAATGCTCACATGCTATATGATTAGAATTGTTGATTTATTACTATGCTGAGTTGCTAGTATGAATATCTATTATACTTGAATGTGTTTGGGACTAAGAGATAGTCCAGGGAATCAGTAACAAATCTTGAGTTCGTGGCAGAGGTTGTTTCGCCACGTAGGACGTCTTTGACGAAACCCGAGTCGTATTAGGGTTATCGACAGTGGTTTAGCTACACGGAGTGCTTGCGCACTTCATGTCGTTCAACTCAACGTGCGCTCATGCTAATCGAGCTCGTCAAGTAACCTGATTTTTCCAGTGGATGTTCACCATGTATGGACGCTATTGTTTAAATCTAGGGTACCAAACTTACTAGTGCAATCCCGTTAACTATGGTACCTCGATCCTCTAAGACTCATGAGCCGGGCATGGTGGTATGGGACACCGTGGTGGAGCTGTCGGCCTACGCTGGGGTGACGAGCCTCCCTATAGTGACCAGTGAGCAATCCAGACTCGTGAGCCGATCATGGTGGTATGGGACACTATATTCGTGCTGTCGGCCTATATCGATTAGTGATGAGCCCTTTGTAGTGACCTCGAGCATACCTTGATATTGCATTAAGGCGACGAGCCTTAGGGTAGTAACTAAGGTATGATAGGCATGCATTGATTGGTGACGAGCCCTTTGCAGCGACCTAGAACCACAATATTGTATGAGATTGTCTAGGACTGACGACCCTAGAATGGATCATCATTTGGAAATTGATATGAGGAAGGTACCTTAGCTTCCCAATCCTACTGTATAAAAAGGACTAATAAGAACTTGGTAATCATGTTCATTCACCGCATTACATGTGCCTTGGCATCGTGGAGCATTGCAGGAGGTTGTCATGTGTACTGTAAGATGAAGACGCTGAGGGAGTGCAGGCGAGGGCAAGCATCATTTCTACATATATCCTTACATTAACAAGAGTAATTAGGACATGTTTGATTATATTGCCTTATCATTACTGCTTGACTGAATTGATAACATGTTAACCTTTGCTTTATTGTTCCACTGAGTTGATCACTCACTCCCAAGTTCTGGGACGGTGTTTCATCACCAACCAGACTCTGTCTTAGATGCAAATGATGATGCGACCCTCAAGGCAGAGCAGGAGTATGAGGATGACGAGGATGTGTTTTCTTTTATGCAGTTCTCAGGTGGGTTCATGTGAGCCGTGTCCTGAGCTATGGGGATTAAGGGTTTATTTTGTAATGGATGATTTCATTTTGATACTTATATGTTAAAACAAATACTTGTAATTATGACCTGGCAGAGCATACATATCTCAGGGACTTATATAGCTACATATGTGTTTCTTCAGTCTTCCATTTGCATATTTTACCTATCCATGGATTATGTTTGCAGTTTGGCTTAATCTACTCCATGTTTTATGCACTCATACAGACAACATACATCCATCATTGCATATGTTGCATAAGTGATGTTTTGAAACTCGGGAGCTGAGTTATGCTCGACCCCCAAATTTCAGGGCGTTACAAGTGGCCTATCGGCTTGCCTTGCCATCTATTTGTCTAGCGTCCACAACATTTTTCATGTCTCTATATTGAGGAAGTGTGGGTCAGACATCGTTCCTATTATTGACAGTGGTTAGAGGTTCATGAGGACGTTTTCTACGTTGAGTAACTAGTTCGTATCCTTGATCGGAAGGAACAGGTCCTCCGAACCAAGATCATTCTGTTGGTAAAGATTGAGTGAAGTCACCATTCCATTGAGAAGGCTTCTTGAGAGCACGAGGCCGAGATTCGAGAGCACTATCCCCATCTCTTTGATGATTGATTATATGTTGTATCTTATATGTTGTCCCTAATTATTATATGATGATGTCATGTTTCCTCTTCCTTATGACTTATGTCTAGTTGCAATGATTGTGTAAATTTTGAGGATGAAATTTTTATTTGGAGGGGAGAGTAGTAAGACCTGTATCATAGTCCATACCATTCCGTAGATTCCCGCGATCCTCCCTGTCGAAATTCGGTAACCCGCGACTTGTAATCGGCATTTTCACGTGACCCTGAGACACATGGTGTCAACCTGAGTCGAGTCAACCTGAGACTTGTACCCTAGCGACCGCACCGTCGCTGCAGTTCCGATGTCATGTCTCGCGCACCGAGGTGATACCTATTCCAGGAGATGTGGGCCTGCATTCAGTTCGAGGAAAATGTCGTGCATTGCCAAACCCAAGAGAATCTCTACTCAAGTGTCACATCAATCAATCAATCAATCCCATCAAGGGTCAAGTACATGTCAAGTAAACATCACCTCACACCCCATCCCCAAGTAACCCCATAAGTCAACAATCCCTTACACAACCCATACCCCTCTTACACAAGCTACCTCAAAAGACAACAAATCTCTTGCACACCCATCACTCACTTCACCCATCACTCCATCACCCATTCGTCTCTCTCCTTACAACCCTGTCTCTCTCATTTCTCAAACCCATTTTCCAAGCAACTAAAAAAATCCCATGTCCAAGCTCTCCCAACCTCCATGAGAGAATTTTGTGTGTGGCCCACTTCCTAACCCTCTCATCTCCCATCTCAACCCTTCATTTTTCATCATCTTCCATTGAGATCAAAGCCAAGGAGACTACCTTTCCATCGGACCAAGAAGATCAATGGTGGGTTTTTCGTAGGCTTAGATTTTTTTATATTTTTGATGAGAAGCCAAGTGGGACCTACCGATTGATGGTATGGATCTCACTTTGGACCCTAGGTGTGGCCAACGGCCCACCATGATTCACATGATCATTCCATGATGGGGCCATTCTCTATGGGCCCTATCATGATATTTAATTTTCTTGTATGAATAAGGGTCATCTAGACCTTGCTTTTAGTGGAGAAGGGATCTCCATTGTTGATTTTGATCGGTGGGACCACATGTAATGGGACTTACTTGATGTATATTGTAAAGCATGGAAGGGAGGGCCCATAGTGTCAGGGTCCCTCCATCACTCATCTCTCTTTTTCTCTGTCTCCCTCTCTTTCATTTTGTTTGGTGATGATATGGCCTTGTGGCCCACCCGGATGGACCCCACCATGAAGTATGCACTTATCCATGTCGTCTACCTTCGTGGGACCCACTTGATGATCGTGTTGGATCTACGCCATCCAGGCCAGGTGGGCCCTACCTTATTGGTGATGGGAAAACAAATATTAGATTGATCCAAATCAGGTGGGCCACGTCCATGTGGGACCCACCTTGATTCATGCATCCAGGCCGACCAGTGTACCTGGACACTAGACGTGCCCAGTTGGAAGGTGAACTGACAGTGGGGTGTACTAACCAGCTAAAAAAAACATAAAATAGTATTATAATATATGATATAATATTACTATGGGGAGGGTGGCCCATCACGTGGGACCCACCTCATGTATTTTATCCACCCCAGCCTTGGACGGTGGGAACCACCCCACGTGTGGAGCTACACCTTGATGTATGCGTCTGTCCAGGCCGTCCAGGGCCTGGACGTTGTTATTATATTAAATATAATATATATATATATATGATAAATGTGGTGGTGGGCCCTACGTGGGACCCACCTATACTACGTGAAGTAGTAGCAGCTGCTTCATACACAGCTGCCTAGCTGCTTTACTGACGACAACATGTTCTATGGGTCCCACCTATTTCATCCACGCCGTCTATTTATGGGACCCACCATGATGCATGTATTGTATCCAATCGTCCAACCATTTGAGATATCATTTTATGGCATGAGTTAAAGAATGGGTCAGATCTAAAGTTCAAGAGGACCCCACCATCGAAAATAAATGTGGACAATGACATCCACCATTCAAACTTCTTAGGATACACAGTAGTTTCCACTCAAGATGATATTTGGTTTTCACTTCATTTATCTTTATGTTAACTTATGAATAGGTCGAATCTCAAAATTATATAAGAGTGGGCCCGACTTGATGTGTTTGAGGCCCATTGGTGCGGCCCGTGGACGCGATACACTTGATATGTATGAGGCCCATATGATGCAGCCCACTCGTTATATATGAGGCCCAGCGTTGAGGCCCATGGGTGAGGCCCATTATGACGTATTTGAGGTCCATGGGCGTGGCTCATTGTGATACGTTTGAGGCCCTTGTATGAAGCCCAACGCGATATATGAGAGGCCTATGGATGAGGCCCAATGTGATGTATGTGTGGCAGTTACATTGTATATGAATCCCTTATGTAGGCCACTCCTTGGGAGCAATGTTGGTTATATGTCCACATTGATGGGCAATGATGGTTAGATGTCCTCATTATGACCTTCCCATAGGCCTTGTTAGGCCCATTCACACCATTCTTTATGTGGGTTAACCCAAATAAGTGTGCCCCATTCGCCATAGATGGATGGCTCTGTGCCATCATATTTAATATAACCACGGTCGTGGGCCGATCTTTATATTATGGTTGATTGGCTGTCCATCTATGGATCCTACCTTGTTTATATGCTGATATCGGTGCCGATTATTGAGGCCGATGTCGATTATGAGTATATGACAACATAACATCATGGTACATGCCCATACGCCTTATCTGCATGCTTGTGATGAGATGAGTGATTAATCATAACACATGCCATTGGGCAGATTGTTATGGGACTCCCTAGTAAAGGGAGATGCCCACATGAGCGCGCGATATGTGCATGATTGTTGTATGACTGGATTGCATGATTTATACATCTCGTATTATGTGATATGTATACTATACGCCCTAGTGACATCCGGGCCTTAGCCTCCACAGGCATATCGTGGTTGGCAGGATTAGACACTAAAAATCTTGTTCTACATGGGGTGTTATAGATATCCCTAGGTGAAATTTCCTAAACTCTTATGGTAGCAGGAGGTTACTCCAACGTATAGACCGAGTGGATGCATAAGTGCTGAGTGCCGACTACCAGGAGGCCGCGCTTTCCACCATGTCATGGTTGATTGGAAGGGGGTGCTGCCCTACCCGCCTGAGAGGAGGGGGCAAAGCTAGGCTAAGTTTGACCAGCTCGAGGAATGGGTCCGCTATCGACGGGTCGAGTCCGATATTGGCAGGCCGATAGTGAGGTCTCTTCCACTCGCCTTGTTGTGCGCGATGGGGCGGCAATCCAGTTTTGAGTGTACTAGACCCCGATGATATTTCAGAATTGAGTTGTATTGATATGTGGACTCAGATGAGGATTGGTATGCTTAAGTTGCACCTCGCATCATATGGCCTTGGTTTGGCCGGCATCATTTATGCCTTGCATCGCATAGCCTTGATACGGCTAATAGTATTCATGGATTCATCAGCATATTCTGCATTACTCTGATACTGCATAATTGTATTACTACCTTGCACACACACTTTCACCGCCCTCTAAGCTTTTCGTAAGCTTATGCTCGACCATTGCGTGTAGGTGACGTTAGATAGTAGCAGCGCTGAGGCAAGAGCACATAGCAGATCATCTTGAAGTTTTTTATCTATCATCATTGTATTTCCCTTTATGCGCATTATACTTATAAGTTGTTGATCATAGTGAAAATGTGATGGAGTTTTTGGTTGTTGTTTGTAGTTTATGCCTTTGGTTATGCTTATTACGAATCAAACTCACGTCGAAAATCCTCCTTGTAGGATCCCAGGATCAGAATCTGGTAAATAGGTGCCGGAAGCCGAGAATGGGGTTCTACGGGGGCTGTCGGTGCCAGATTCGGCGATCGAAAATTTTGTGAGCCCGGTTTCCTAGTTTGAGGCATGACAAATCCTCTTGGATCATTCCTGGTTAGATCTCAAAGGTAGGAGATCCAAGAGAATCGTTATTATGATGTGATACTGTTTCACCTTCCAGTTATTTTTGTTTCCACTATTCATAATCATACGGGTCATAGGTGGGAGAGTCTGGTGGTTGTTGATACATATTATCAGCCATAATACATTCACACATAATTCTCTTCTTGTTGGATGGTTGATAATTATCCTCATTCCAATAATCACAATGACCCCAATAATCGCGTATTGTTTTCTTAATCCATGAAGTGTAATTATTCTCCCACCTATAATCACCGAAAGACTTTTTTAACCGATGGACCGTTATATTCTGGCCGGTTCTCAATGATGGTTTTAGAAAAAATTTGAGACATAAGCCGTTTCCTAACATAATGATCAGGCATCCCTTTCCAATATTTCTTAGCTATCTCAGCATACTGACGTTCCCACTGTTGCATGGTGAAACCCTATCTCTGAATCTAATCCTAAAAGGGAATAAAAGAAAAATCCTACAACAATATAGAAAGTAAGTAGAAGAGAAGTTAGAAGGAAGTTACTGGATTGGAGAGTTTTATGTTAAGATCTAAATTAAAAGTTTCTATATCGAGATCCTGCAAAAAAAGGAAAAGAAAAAAAGAAGTCAGTTTCTAAAAACAAATTAGGAAAGTTTCTAATCTTAAAAATAGAAAAATAACTTAGTTTCTCAAAAAAAAAAAAATCAAGAAAAATGCTAACCTAAAAACAAAACTAAAAGTTAGTCTTAATCTTAACCTAATTCCAAAACTAATTAAATTTAGAAAAACACAAGCATCAATCCTCGACAATGGCGCTAAAAACTTGTACACAACCCCAAGTGTAGGGTCACGATGTAGTAATAATCTCGATGAGACCGAGGTCGAATCCATAGGGACTGAACTTGTACGTTTCTGAAAGTAACTAGAAGTTGAACCCGAAAAAGATGTAAACCTAATTATGAAATTGTAGAGAGCGTAATTGTGAATAAAGTAATTAGAACTAATAAATTTAAAGGTGGGAACTAGGGTTTTTAAGGATCCACTTATAGCAACCAGGGTGCTACCTTACTTGATTCAGGAAATCCAACTGGAATTGGAGTCCTATCTTATCCAATTGGAAAAGAGAGATAATTGAATCTCTGAACTTCTTATGACTCTAGTCTCAATGGATGAGAGTTTGTGAGGATTGGAAGTGATTCCATCACCAAACCATGCCCATGGGACGATGGCAAACAACAAGATATACCAACCCCACAACCAATCATAGGAGAATTGTGAAGATTAGGAAGGATTCCATCACCCTACCATGCCCAAGGGATAATGGTGAACAACAGGACTTACTAATATCACAATCTTAATTTAAGAAAAGAAGATATTCTAAGCAATTGCAGATCTATTGTAATTTGTCACAATAAACCATTAAATACTAAAAAAATTCCTTAACAAAGAATTAGAATCTAAGAGAGTTCAACAAAACATAAATCAAAACAAAGCAAACATCCCAATCAGGTTACAAGCTTCACCTCTTAGCCTTATCTAGGAGGTTTAGCCAACCATAGACATGATTGAACTAAGAACTCGTAAACAAAACAAAAAGACTAACTAAAAAAGAAGAAGAACTCCCGGACAGCAGCTCCACCCTTTTACTCCACTCCTTAAACCCTAGAAGATGCCTAGGAACATCCTAGGGACTCTTATTTATAGTTGTGCAATTCCAACTTTTGTACCAAGTTGGAAGAATCCAGAAACCACCTTAAATTTACGCAATCTGAGCAAAAAATTATGAACTTCGTCTGGAAGAATATCATATGCCAGTATGGAATCCCCCACACGATCATTTCGGACAATGGAAAATAGTTCAACAACAACCAATTCTGAGGTATGTACGAAAATCTTGGGATCCGGAATGTCTACTCATCACCTCGGCACCCGCAAGCTAACAGACAGGTTGAAGCAGTCAATATGATCATCAAGAACCACCTCTAAATAAAACTTGAGAAGGTTAAAGTAGCATGGGTAGAAGTGCTTTCCAACGTCCTCTGGACATGCCGAACTATTGCCCGAACGATCACAGGAGAAACCCCTTTCTCCCTAGCCTTCGGTGTCGAGGCCGTTACCCAGTCGAGGTCGGGTTACCAACTACTCGGACCCGCTCATACGAAGAACAGATGAATGCCGAACAAATGGCACTCGATCTCGACCTTATCGAAAAGAGAAAGGAACAAGCGCGGGTCAAGGTCGCGGTCCGGCAACAGTAGGTCGCCCGTTTCTACAATTCTACGGTGAAGAGAAGAAGGTTCCGAGCTAGAGACCTAGTCCTTTGTAGAACCTTCCAGAACACCAAGGAACCCGACTCAGGAACCTTGGGACAGAATTGGGAAGGACCCTACGTAGTAACAAACACAAGTTGACCAAGATCTTATCAACTCAAAGACTTGGAAGGACGACTCCAACCACATCCGTGGAATGCCGAGCTTCTCAAAATCTACTATGCCTAAAGGCCAACCTGGCCTGAGCCCAAAATCTACTTTCTTGTTGTTTCTAGTCTACAACATTGGAACTATTGCAATAAAAATCCCAAGGTCGGGACAAGTTTACTTCCTTCTTCCACGTCTAAAAATGATCCATCTACTATAAATTTACTAAGGGCTTCCTACAATATAAGGGAAGAATAACCCTTACTAATGAATCGACCCTTCAAGAAGATGTCGGGCCATTAACAATCGCCACTACTCACGCTGCACAATTTTTGGTAAAGACGATACTCTAAAAATACAAAAGTATCTGATCTATAGGAGTGCTAGACCAAGAAGCATAGATTCATAAGGTAAAAATGATTAAGGGTTCAATCTCGGCACAAAATGCTGATGTACCCATTGCAAAATCTACCAATCTACTCAAAACGATCAATGCAATGAACCAAAAGTATCTTTTCATTAAAATAACTTGGAGGAGTACATTGCAAAAAGTCAAAAATTAAAATGAGAATGGGAAATGAAGAAGTCACAATGCTGCGAGGGCTGCTTGGAGGGTGAGTCCTCTAGAGGCACCTTGAAATCGGAGCCGACCTCCTCAATGGCCAAGAGCTCAAGCTTGGGATGTGCCCCTTTTATGTCCTTGAGACACTTCTCATACCTGGCGCCATATAGGGCATCTTTATCCTCCGTATACTCCTTGGAGGACGTAAACTCCTCTACAGTGACTACTCAGGCTGAAGAGACAACTGTCTGGGCCTCCTTGATCTTCACATCAAAAGAGCGCTTCAGCCCAGCCAAGTCTGACTTCCACTGAGCACCTCTCTCCAAGGCTTCAGCAAGTAGCTTCTTCAATGCCTCTAGCTCAGCCATCGAACCCTCTGCCTAAGCTTTCAAGGAAGAACGAAGTTGATCGACCTCCTCATGAAGCTACCCAGCTTTAGCGCAAGACTGCCCAACCTCGATGCAGAGTCGCTTGGCCTCGACCCCCTTCTGCAGCAACGCCGCCTCCGCTTCTTTAACTTCTGCCTGGAGGCATAACATCTCACGATGCACGTTAAGCAGGGAAGGGCGTACTGTGAAAAATAGTAATATTAGAACAAAGCAAAAGGAAAGTAATAACTATCTCAAGTAAGGTAAACCTACCCAAAAGAAGAGCTTCGTCAGCTGGCCAATAACTCCATCCAACGGCATATCCATCGTGTGGGTAAAATCAACATCGAGGATATGTCGATCCACCTAAGGCAGGAGGCTCTCTAGTGTAGCTCGAACTGACTTGAGAGGCCTTTAACCCTCTCTGTCATGACCATCGGATGGGCCCCCCCATCTGGGGCATGGGGAGCTTAGTAGACACCTCCACAACCACATGGGCCCCAGCAGGACTAGTTTCGGCAAGCGAAGCTGACCCAATGACCTCCTTGGCCACAGTGGCAGTAGGAGTTAAGGCCAGTACATCCCCCACGACCTCCTGAGCAGCAGAAAATGAAGCTCCGACCTTCCCTTTGCTTTTAGAGGTCGATTTCTTCTTCTTTTGAACACGCTCGGTTGGAGGGGGTGCCTTGCGCTTCGAAGGCCTTGCCTTTAGCATGTTTGCACAACAAAATGACTCCAAAAAAAAATCTGTGAAGAACGCTATATCTTGAGCAACCTACTGGAAAAAAACTATACCTGTTAAAACTAGATCGAGACTTGATTTGAGTAGAAGCTTGGACATGATGAGCACCCTCTAAGATCTCAAGCGGGCATCTACCAACCTAGCTCCAACAATCCGAGCAAGAGCTTCTACACCCAACACAGTGGGGTACTTGGGGACAACAAGAATGGAGATGGAAACTGAGCAAAACAAAGAACAATGAGGAAGATCTAAGTCGGAATGTACCGACCTGGCACAACGAAGGAGGTTGGGACGCACGAATGTAGCCCGGATATCCCTCGTGCCTCCTACTCCTCTGACACCCAGAACCACTTGTTCTTCCGGTTCTTATTCGAGGTCAGGACATCTGTGATTATGGCCTTGTTGGATCCCTGCTAGTAGGAGAAATAATACCTACTTTTATGAAGATGGTTAGATTTCACCTAGTATAGGTGGAGAAACTCATCCACGGTCAGCTCGTTTTGGTCATGCTAAGACCAGAGGATGAACGATCCCACCAATGCCCTCCAAGCGATTGGGATCATCTGCCCAAGGGCTAACCCCAAGTGTGCAAGCACCCGCCTCATTATCTTTTGGAGGGGAAGCCTAAGGCCGCATTGGAGAGCAACCTGGAAGATGGCCACCTCGCTCTCAAGGGGCTCGTTAGGAAGTTCACCCACTGAGGGAGCTCGGAGTACCATAGGGTTTAAAATGTGATATCCCGACCTTATCCTCACCAAGTCTGCCTCTGTCAGCACGTATTCAACTGGACCTTTTTCTTTCGCCTCCGACGAGGATTCATTAAGTTCCTCCGCTGCCAAGAAAGTCTCATTCGTCTCCTACGGCCGCTCTGTCGAGGACCTTTTAATCGCCTGCGATGCATGAAAGTCCCTATCGCTCATCATTATCAATGGTGATGGTGGCTTCGACATGGGGCGAATGTTGTCTGCCCCACCATCACGACTAGGGGTCCCCTCCCGTAGACTTGAGGTTTCCAGCATGGTTGTGGGCCCAAATAACGCTGAAAAATTCAGGATAAAAGAAGAAAATAATGAAGAAGGGCAAGAGTACAGGAACGAAGCTTACCGGGGAAGGTCTCTAGGAGATTGTCAGAGTTCACGCCAAGAATCGTCTAAGTGTAAGAGGATGGGTGAAGGAGCAAAGTGACAGCGCGAAGCGATTCCTGCTCGATTAGGGTTTCCCCTCTTTTATAGAGAAGACAACCGTGTAACATTGAATGTTGCATTCATTATGGCTATCAGAATGACTCCTCGACCCCCACGCCTGAACACATGGAGCTCTGTCAGTCGCTGTACTACTCTAAGACCAAAGCGTGCACGACGCACCGTCACCCCATTGGTCGGACCCTGAAAAGGCTCTCTGACGACACATGTGACCTCGATCCACGAGCATACCGTCTTGAGTACCACGTGTCATGATTGCAAATATGCTCTGAATCCTATGCACAGTGCCTAAAGTCAACATTAATTAGGAACCGACTCAACACTTTTGGTAACAATAATCTGACCTGACCAGGTCTAACCTACTTCTCAAGCCCGCTTTGCAAACTTGGAAGTAGGGGGCTTACCGTTATGGGGAAAAACGGACCGACCTATGGAAAAAGGTCGGGTTGGAACCTTACAAGCTCAACTAAGAAAATAATAAGCCCTTCCATTCTCCTCTCTCCATGGAAAAGAGATAAGGAAGGATGAGAGGAAGAAGAAGCACAGTCGCCATGGGAATCCGCTTCTTACTCAGAGTCTGTGGCCGAAGAACATGCCCGCAAGAGCACTACCTCCGTTGATTCCAAGATCTCCAGAGTTCGTCAAGAGCGCTTTGTTACTTTGCTCAACTAAGGAGACAAATTAGCATTACCTAGGTCGGCATGACCAAAGACGGTATGACGCAGGTTGGCATAGCCCAGGTCAGCAAGTCCTAGGTCGGCACACTGCAGGTCAGCTCAGCCCCGCCTCCTTTCAAGGTTGGATCGCATCCACCCGAGATCTTAACCGGAGATCTAGGAAGCCTATTATGGTAGAGATCCTTCCGAAGTCTTTGGAGGATATCTGCGACACGTTCGGGATCCCGAGATCTTCGTCGAGAATCTCGGAAGATTCACCACGCAATCGAGATCTAAATCCCTCTACAATACGCACCTACTAAATAGAGAGATCTCCTCTATGTCACCGCCTCTTTTAAACTATAAATAAAGATGCCTTTAATGGTGAAAGGTACGCATAATCTTTAGACCTAAATTCTCAACACTCAACTAGACCCAGATTCCTTTCCTGACTTAGGCATCGGAGAGTCCCCTGCTCTAGCCAGGGTCTTCCTTGTCTATTCCTTGTGCAGGTAAGCAAGTCTAAAAGGGACTAACCAAATTTTTATATCAACAATATATATATATATATATAGTGGTGGTCTCCTGCGCACTATCCCGTAAGAGATTTTCGTACGCACCAAGGAAAGCTTTCCTAGATAGGTGGATTGGGGTGGGCCCATTGTGATGTATTCTTGAAATCCACCCAACCATTAGGTTTGTGAGAGAAATTAAGCTGTGAGACTCCAACATCAAGTTGATACTTGATTCATGTGGGCTACATAAAGGGAAACAGTGGGAGAGGGGGACGGCTACTGTTGACATTATACATGGTCCACCGTGATGTTTATCTGGAATTCACTCCAAACATTATCTACCTTATGAAAATTCATGTATGGGGACCAAATTTTATGCCCATAAGTAATTTGTGTGAGCTACACCAAGTTAAACAGTTTGGATGGTGGGCATCCCTTGCATTGTTTGTGCAAATGTGGTCCAACATAAATTATGAATGTCTTATGTTTGATCCATATGGCTATGTTTTCCTCATACACCCTATGATTGGAGTTGATTTCACATACACATCATGATTGGGCCATCTCCGGGCCTCTCACCTTGGTTTTGCCACCCGTCTCATGTATGTTGACATGATTCTTGCAAGTGGCAACCTATACTGGACGGTGTTGAAACTGCAATGTGGGCCTACCATGATTCATGCATGATCCGTATTGTCCATCTATTTTTCCATATCATTTAAGGGTATTAGACCAAACTTGAGTAAGATCCAATTCTCAGGTAGGCCTTGTAAAAATCCAATGATAGGCATCCTCTCTCAGTTTTCCTCGGAGTGGCCCACTTAAATCATGAACCTGCATAGTTTATCAACTTTTTGGCTAAATTTTCATTATAGACTTAATCATCAGAGTGGATTTCATGAACCCATTACAATGGGACCTGACCCCAGCCCAGCGTGTAAGCAAGCTGCCTTGGTGCATACGAAAGTCTCCTATGGGATGGTGTGCAGGAGACCACCACTATAAGACCCGTATCCTAGTCTGTACTGTTCCGTCGACTCCCGCGATCCTTCCCGACAAATTTCAGTGACTTGTGACTTACAATTGATGTTTGTGAATGACCTTAAGTCATATCCCGTAGATCTGAGTTGGCCTAATTTGAGACTTGTACTATTGCGACCGCATTGTCACTGCGGTTCCGACACCGTAACTCTCTCACCGATCCGATACCCTGGCAGGGAGATGTGGGCTGACATTTGGTTTGAAGAAACGCCGCGCGTTTGCAATCCCAAGAGAATCTCTACAATATGTCCCATCAATCAATCACTCAATCAATCAATCAAAGCTTTCTTTCTCCTCAAGTCAAGCAACCTCAAAATCAACTCTTTCTCACCTTCTCTTTTACACACCCATACATGTCAACCATCACCTCACATCCATCACTCCATCACCCATCACTTCTCTTACAACCACCCTCTCTCTCTCTTTCTCTTCACATTTTCCAAGCACCCAAATGAGCTCACGTCTAAGCTTTTCTCAAAAGAGAAAAGTGGTTTTGTGTGGCCCACTTCCCACCCCAAAATTCTTTATCTTAGCCATTCACCTTTCATCACCTTCCATCAAAGTGAAGCACAAGGAGCTCGGCGTTCCATCGAACCAAGAAGATCGAACGGTGGGTGCTTCTATAGGTTAGATTTTCATATTTTTATGATGGCCAAGTGAGGCCTACCGATTGATGTTATGGATTTTACTTTGGACCCTTGATGTGGCCGATGACCCACCTTGATTTTCATTACCATTCCATGATGGGGTCATTCTCCATGGACCCCATCATGATGTTTACTTTCCTATATCTAAAGAGGTCATCTAGACCTTCCATTTTGGTGGAGAAGTAATCTCCATTGTTGATTTTTGAATTGGTGGGCCCATATATATTGGGACCCACTTGATGTATGATTGAATGCATAGAAAGGGAGGGCCCATGGTGTCGGGGTCCCTCCGTCATCGTGTCTCTCTCTCTCTCTCTCTCTCTCTCATTTTCTTGTGATGATGTGGCCGTGTGGCCCACCCGAATGGACCCCACCATAAGGCATGTATTTTATCCACGTCATCTATAGATGGGGCCCACTTTATGAGTGTTGTATCCATACCACCCATCATTTGGTGGCGTGGGCAACCCACTTGAAAGGCACAACCGTGCAGCATCCCTGGACACTGGACGTTGAATTGAAACCATAAATATTAGCCTTGGCTCAAGGCTATTTGGGTGAGCCACTTATATAGGCCCCACATGGCTGTATGGATTCAATCCACGCCGTCCATCCTATTTACCAACTCATTTTAGGCGTTGAGCCGAAAAATGAAGCTGATCCAACTTTCTGGTGAGTCATACCATAGAAAACAGTGATTTTCACCGTTTAAATTCACTTAAATTTTTTTACACGCCGAAACATGCCCAATATTGGTCTTGATGGATTGGTTATGGACTATAGAATCCACTGGGTGGGTCGGATTCACCTAATGTGGGCCCTACCATGGAAAAACCATGAAAAAACTCTTTTTAAAAAAATAAAAATAAATTTCAAAGCAGTTGACGCTACTGCTGCTACTGTAGCAGCAGGATGCTGTGTGGGCGGTCCCTGGCTGACCGTGGGTCCCCAAACGTAGGCCCCACCATGATGTGTGTGGACATCAACACCGTTCATTTTCTGGCCCATTTAGGGCACAGGGCCCTTCCAAAAATCAGTCATATACTCAGCTCAGGTGGCCCACACGGCATGGAGCAGTGGGACTGAGCGTCTGCCATTGAGACCTTATTTGGGTCACAAAAGTTTTAGATCATTGTGAAATTTGTTTTTCCCCTTCATTCAGGTCCGTGTGACCTTATTAATAGATTGGATGGAAGATAAGCATTATGGTGGGCCCCACGTGGGACCCACCTCTTTCTAGAGGATTGGCTGGTGTACGCCGCACACCAGCAATATTGCTGTTGTGAAAGACGTTAGCAAGTCCCTGGGTCTGTGATATCCACACCATCCATTGACGGTGTGACCCCACCTTAATGTACATGTCTTAGCCATGCTGCCACCTTGATGTACATACCATCCAACCGTCCAGGATGGTGGAGCCCATCATGCTCATATATGAATTTTATCCAACCATCCAATGGTTGGACGTATTTGGAAGTGGATTGGCTGAAGCATCCCCAACAACTAATAACTGCCTTATTGACGTCAGTAAGATCAGTGGGTCCCCTTGGTGTATATGTTTTATATCCTGGCCTGCCTTGATGGACCGTCCAGACTATGGACTCTACTATGATGTTTGTGTTTTATCAAGCCGTCTAGCTATTTTGCCAGCATGGGACCGCCATGATGTATCTATTTCATCCACACCGTCCAGATCTTGCTGGACGGCGCTAGACAATGATTGGACAATGTTGATTTACATAAACAATGTTTGGATGGTGCCGATTTACCCGAACAATATTTGGACAGTGCTGATCATCATTAATGTGTCACGTGGGACCACCATGATGTATGTGTTGTATACAAAGCGTCCATCCATCTTACCACATTTTAGTCGTGGGCCCCAATATCTTGTGAGATCCACCATGACATATATATGTGTTATATACACACTATTCATTCACCTGTAAAGACCATGGGCTACCCAGCAGGCCTACTGTGATGTGTATAGGGCCTATTGTCGGTATTTGAAGCTCATGGGTAGAGGCCCATTGTGATGTATTCAAGGCCCATTATTGAGGCCCACCTTGACATATATAAAGACCATATGATGAGGCCCATTTGATGTATTCGAGGCCCATGGCTCGAGGCCCAATGGGATGTATACAAGGTCTATTGCATTGTGTGATTCCACCATGGGTTATGTAATGACATTTATAGTGGGCCATGCCTTAAGAGCAATGTTGGTTTGATGTCCACATTGTAAGAATAATGTTGGTTAAATATCCGCATTATAACTCTCTCTAGGGCCCATTGATAGGTCCATACTTGTTGTGTGTAGGCCATCAAGGTCCATCTTCGTTGTGAGGATAGTTCATCACCATATAAAATGTTTAGTATAACTCCATGATTCCTGCCCATACGCATCATATGTATGTCTGATATGAGGAATGTTTGATCATATCATACGCCATTGGACAGACTATTTACGGGACTCCTTATGAGACAAAGTGCCCACATTATCGCGCTGTACGCGCAGAATTGCTGCATGACTGGATAGTGTAACTCATGCATCTCGCATATGTGTGACTTGATCATTGTACGCCCTAGCAACATCAGGGTCGTGGCCTCCACAGACACATCGTGGATGGCCAAATGAGACACCAAAAATGCTTGGTTCTAGCACTGTGGGCACGTAGGATGTCCTTGGGTGAAAATCTCAGAACCTCCTTGGTACCAGGAGATGCTCCAACGTCTAGACTGAGTGGAATATGAGCATTGGTGCTTATACCATGAGGCCGTGTCTTCCACTATGTCGTGGTCAGTTAGAAGGGGGTGTAGCTTTATCCGCCCGAGTGAGGGGGCTATAAACTAGATTGAGTATGACCAGCTCGTAAATGGGTCCACTATCGACGAGCCGGGTAGGTATTGACAGACTACTAGTCAGGCGGATAGTGAGGTCTATTCCGCTCACTAGGCTGTGCAGCTAGGGAGGAGCAGTCGGTGTCGAGTGTAATAGACCCCGATGATTTTCCCAGACAGCAACCGTACTGATATGTGGACTTATTGAGCAGGAATTGCATATTCATTCATTCATTCATTCATTCACCATTCACTCGGGCTGGTGGTGCGTAACTATTGTTACGTGTACCATCGTATGACTAGGATTTCGGTTGGGCGCGCGACTAACCTGAGATCAGGAGTTTACCACATTGTGTCTGACTATCCAAATTTAGGTATGGGATTGGTTTGGATAAAGGTCCCTTGTGATAGACCCCATAGCTTGTGATACTTCATACTATCATCCCGACTCCTCATTTTAGCATGGTCATTTCATTCACACCACATATCACATTGCGTCCGCAGTACTTAGCATTTTGGGTTACTATGTTTTTGTACTTATATGGCCTAGATGAGGTTGATGGTATTCATGGCTTGTCAGGATTTACATATTGCATTGCATCCTTGGCATCTGTTATTGTCTTAATATGTTTTGCATCACAGAGCCTTGGTACGGCTGATAGCACTTATAGACTTACCAGTATATTTTCAGTTACTTTGATGATTCATGATCTTATAAGTATTTCTGCTTATTCCGATGATGTATGATTTATGGGTTTTATTGTATACTTGGCACTTATATTGTGCACACACTTTCACCACCCTCTAAGCTTTCTATAAGCTTATGCACGATAGATGCGTGTAGGTGGCGTTAGATTGCAGCAGCGTTGAGCTTGGAGCGTGTAGCTGTCTTCTGGAGCTTTGATTTCGACATATGTATTTCCCTTTCAGCACTGTATTCAAATGATTATATTAGTAGATATGTGATGATGATGTTGCCTTTGTGATTTGGGTAAACTTGTGGTTATGCTTCATTACAAAAAAAAATATTCATTCTGAAAATCCTCCTTATAGGATCCCAGGATCGGAATCTGGCATACGATTGCCGGGAGCCAGGAATGGGGCACTAAGGAGGCTGTCGGCATCAGATTCAGCAATCAGGAATTTTGTGAGCCCGTTTTTCGAGTTTGGGGCGTGACAACCACTCTCTCTCTCTCTCTCTCTCTATATATATATATATATATATGAACTTCCCATGAGGTTGAGTTGTGTGGGCCCCACCGTGATGTATGTCGGAAATCAACACTGTGCATTTGATATCCCCTCTAGGTTATGGGATATCTCAAAAATCATCCGTATACAGAACTTAGGTGGGCCATACCATATAAAACCATGTGAGAGACATACATAAAACATATAAAAGCACTTGGTTGGGGTCACTTTAGTTTTGGATGTGGCTGAAACTTGGTTTGACCCATCATCCAAGTGGGACAGACAATGGATGGGCTGGATTTGTGAACCACATCTTGGTGGTCCAACAAACGATGATGAAGGTTTTAATGGGTGGATAACCCCTCTCAACTATTGTATTTGGTGTGGTCCACGTAAGTCATGAATCGACTTGTTTTATTAGCCTGTGACCCATCATGGAATGGTGCATCGGATTGATGGGGTAGATTTTTAACACGCATCACGTGGGGCCCACACAGCTCAACATTTATATATGGAAATGGTTCTATGCGGTCGAGCTCATGGGAACTTCCCATGAGGTCGAGCTGTTGGGCCCCACCGTGATGTGTGTCGAACATCAACACCGTGAATTTGATGGGTCCTCTTTAAATAATGGAATATCCTAAAAATCGGCCGTATACGGATCTTAGGTGGACCATACCATCAAAAATCATGTAAAGAAATGCCCAAAACATGTAAAAGAACTTGGTGAGGCCCACCTAAAATTTGGATGCATCTAAAATTGGTCTGACCCCTCATCCAAGTGGGACACACATAATGGATAGGTTAGGTTTGTGTTAAGGGTCAAATATTGCATATCAGACCCAGTTATTGCATGGATTTACAATCATTGATACCGTTTAATAGCCTGATTTAATCGTGTTTGTGATGCAGAGTGTATTTACAAGCATGAACTGAAAAATTGTGCTTAAACCATGGATTTGACGCTCTGATGACACCCAAAGCAAGGGACGGACTCCAGGGGACCGAGATCGATGGAATTACACACCAGGGATCTGAGGAAATCAAGCCATTCACGTTAAATAGGCCCGAAATTGGTGAAGAATGCAAGATCACATAGTTCCCGCCATCTGATTGGCTCAAAACTTTATACATGGCCTGAGGGCCATAAATTAGTCGTACATATCAAATTTCAGCCCTCGGATCGCTATGAAAGTGCCCCAACTGACAGATCAGCCCATAAACCATTGATTTTGGGCCCACCTGATATCTGGAACTGTCTCAACTTTGGTCTCGGCGGTTTAAATAAGATGAGGAAACAAATGGATGGTTTGGATTTTGATAGAACATCACAATGGGCCCCGTATATACAACGTGTGTATATGAGGTACACACGTACCCGAGCCGCACCAAACCAGCTAAAGCGGGTCAGCAGCGTTGACCTGCATCTTCTTCCCTAAAACGGCAACTTCCGTTTCACACGGCGAGACGGACGGAAGCTGTCCGTTTTTACGGACGCTAGTGGGCCCCACACATTGTCCCTGTAGGAAATCCAAACCGTCCATCGTGTAGAGGGCCTCGATTACTACAAAACCTTGCTGAGATTTTACACCCATGCATGCACATGTGCGCAATACAAAGGCCACAAACAGGTGGTCCTGTGACGTTCAAAACGATTTTTAGGGTGATTTCTTCTCTAGGCCACATCAATGGACGTTCAAAACCACCCATTCTTGACCAAAATTTCGTCCTGAATCCAATGGACGGGGTGAATTTCTCAGAAAATACCTCAGTGGGGCCCACCAATCACGTCAGCGCCGGACGTGCGAAAGGCTACGCACGTCCGCGAAATCGGACTTTCCAGGCAGTTGTGGCCCACCATCTTTGATCATATGGCAGATTTGAACCGTCTATCGTGTAGGCCAGCCAAAACACTTCCAAGAGACGCTGATTTTACAGAAATAATGCAAGGAACGCGAGAATTATGAAGCCCCGAACTTGGCTGCGAAAAGGCTTTCGCTGCGCGTGCGATAGCTTCCCAAATCCGATTTCCACCACTCCAAAAGCTATAAAGAGAGTTCCAAACGTGGAGAAGAGGGTATGCTTGAATAGGGGACGTCAGATAGAGAAAGCGAGGCGGAGAGAGAAGTGTTTGGAATTTTTATGTATTTTTTCTTTATTTTTCTTCTTTTTCCTATGATTATTTTAGGCTAAATCCCTTAGCTAGGGCTAAGAGGTGAAGCTTGTGGCGTGATGGGAGCTTCTACAGGTTTGATTTGAACTGAACTGATTGACTTTGTTTTGATTTAATAAATTCTTTTAGTCATTAATGGTTTGTTATGATTTAAATTACAGTAGATCTGTGATGGCTTGAATAATTCCTTTCCTTTTATTTTGATGTTCGGAAACCCTGTTGTTCGCCATCGTCTCATAGACATGGGTGGATGATGGGATCCTTCCTAACACTCATACATCTTTTGGTTGGTTATGGATTGGTCTAAGTTCTGTTGTTTACCTTGTCTCTTAGCCATGGATTTGTGATGGAATCATATCTAATTCTTATACCTTTCATCTCTTGAAAACTATATCAAGTAAGTTCAGTATAATATCCATGAAGCAAGCATAAGATCTCCCTGATCTCTACAAGTGGATCCTTTGAATCCCTAGTTCACTTTCTCTGAATTCTTTAAGTTTAAATTAATATTTCACCATTATTCCTCAAATCACAATTGGTTTAAATTTCATCTTAGCCTAGTTCTAGATCTGGTTATTTTCAGATAACGTACAGGTTTCAGTCCCTGTGGATTCGACCTCGGTCTTACCGAGTTTATTACTACATCACAACCCTGCACTTAAGGTGTGAACAAGTTTTTGGCGCCATTGTCGGGGATTGGCGGTTACGTTTTCTAAGATTAATTAGTTTTAGAATTAAGTTAAGATTAGGATTTTACTAACTTTAGGTTAAAGGTTTTTATTTTATTTTATTTTTAGGAACTAACTTGTTTTCCTGTTTTGTAGGATTCTGAAATAACTTCTAAATTGGTAATCCCTTTCTAATTCCTCTACTTTTTCTATTTTTAAAATTAGGGTTGAGTTTTGGAAATTATCTAATTCTAGTATTTTTCTATTTTTAGGAACTAGTTTATTTTTAGAAACTTTCCTCTTTTGTTTTTTTAGAAACTAGGTTAGTTATTTCCCTTTTTAGAAATTCTTTCTAATTTTAGAAACTAACTCATCTTTCTTTTATTTTATTTTTGGAAACTTTTTTTTTAAAGAATTAGTTTATTTTTAAAAACTTTTTAATTTTAGGGTCTTTTTTTCTATTTTAGAAACTTTCTAATTCTGGGTCTTTTTTTAGAAATTAACTTAGCTTAGAGTTTAAGGAACTTCCCTTAAAAAAAAAAAAAAAAAAATAACTTTCTATTTCAATTGTAGGAACTTTCTAACTTTAGACTTTCTATTTTAGAGACTAATTTATTTTGTTTTCTTTTGCAGGATCCTAACATAGGAACTTCTCATTTGGTAACATCCTTCTAACTTCTCCTCTTACTTTCTGTACTGCTATAGGAATTTTTTATTTTCCTCTAGGATTAGAATCAGAATTAAAGTTCACCATGGAAGCTTGGGTACATGTCTATGCTGAGATGGATAAGCAGTTTTGGGGAATGCCTGAGGGTTTTGGAATTCAACGTATACATCAAGATTCTTCTCCATCGAGAACCGACATTGAGAACCGACTAGAACGTTATGCTCCATCGGCTAATAGGTCTGTATACGATCATAATTATGGGAATGATGATTATTATCAACCATCATGTTCTCCCATGTATGATCAGTATAACTATAACCAGTGGAACCATCAAAACTGGGAAGATGAACCAACAACATGTTGTAATGATTATTCTCTTGGATACCCTACCTTTGAAAACCAACCAGAAACGATCCAAGAGAATTCATTTCAGCATAACATGCAGTGTCTTGCTGAAATTAGAAAAGTAATGGAAGCACTCAATTCGCGCCTCGATAGGATAGAGGAAGCTCGCTCATCCCAACTACAATCCAATCCAGGAATACAATGCGAGGAAAGTGATCCTCACTCGCTTTTGAAGAAATCTGAAATTTGGAATGAGGAGTTGGATTCCATTAATGAGCATAAGGTTCAATTGCCCGATGAGTCGATCTCAATGACTGTTCAAAAGAATGGTGGAGATACATGGGTGTCTTTCAAATATAATGATGATGATATACTTCACTCACAGGATACACTAGATTTCAATGATGAGGGAGAGGTTGGTTTATGTGAACCTCAACCCAATCTGGGAATCGAATGCGAGGAAAGTGATCTCATCCCAAATGTGCACTGCACTGAACTAGAATATGATTAGTATTGAGATGACGATCATGAATGTGCAGCCCCAGTTCCCTTGGAATTAATCTCAAGTTTGGTCCAGGTCAATGATCAAGAAGTGCACGAAGTGAGTGGTCATAATGAGCTACTCCACTCACCTGACATATCTGATTTAAAAGTGGATGAGCTCATTACAACCAACCCTCATATCTCTTGTGAGACATGTTTGGACCACTCTCCTGAATTACATGATGATATGATTCGGGAGATGGACGAGTCACTCGATACGACTCTGGAATTTAAAACCACCCAGTTGAGGCCACCATCTGAACTATTGGATTTTGACGATTCACTTTCTCTTCAACAGAGTCCGCACATTAATACTTCGTCTACTGACCCTCTATCTGTCTGTATAGGGCTGGAGCAAGAGAGCATGCGTCCATCCACTTCAAAAGACGATGGAATCCTTGGGCTCATCATCACAGATTTCGATGCAGGAGACGAGTCACTCCCAGCTGACTTTCCCACATCTTTGAACTCATGCTTGGCACACCTTGTGGATTCCAATGACCTCATGATACAAGAAAAGGTGGACTCCTTGCATGACACTATCTCGGTGGTTGTCACGGACCAAGCGAACCCTTACTCTAAAGCCCCTTCTTCCACAGATCCTGAATGTTTACCATTAAGGGAGGAGGAACTGAAAATTGAACCGAAGACTGACACTTCGGAATGTGTTGAGACTACATTATTTCTTGCGAAGTTTTCTAAACTTTATCTACCTGTAGTTTCTGATTCACTATGGGATACTAACGATGAAACTTCTTCTGTCACAGGTGAATCGTATATGCTATGGATACCTCAAGCACTTCAACGGAAAATTTCTTATGAGGTACATAAGTTTCTCTAGAAAGTCATGCTCCAAGGCGTCCAAGCCTATTGCAAAAAGGGCTTTTGAATGATCCTATTGAGGAACTTACTGAGAAACTTATCAAGATATTAGCCGAAAGAGGAACCTTGTGGCTTGACTCAGTAGTTTTTCCTTACTTTCTTAGGACTAGGGTAGTTTCCTTTATGCTATTTTAAGATAGACGGTAAACTTAGCGCTTATGGGAGCCAATCTAACTTTTCTTTCTGTTTCATTTTCCTAGTTAGTTAGTTCAATGTTTGTGGGTAACATTGCTGCAAACCCTCACGAGACTATAACTCGTCCACTAGGGGTAACCTAGGAGTTTAAAGGCTTGTTGCATACGCTAAATGCAATCGAGAGTACCTGCGAAAGTGGTGTAGGTAGGATTTCATTTTTGTTATTTTTATTTTACTTCTGTTGGTTTCTCTCTTGTGCTAACCCGATCTTACGTAGATATATTTGGAAAGCCTTTTGATTCTTTCGTCTAGGTATTATCTTTCCATCACTCCTCTTATATTTTTGTTGTCCCATGTGCATTGCATGCTTATTTCTTTTACATTGAGGACAATGTAGATTTTAGGTTGGGGGTGGGAGATTAGGTTTTCTAATCAGCATTTTCTTGGTCTTGAGCAAAACTTGTGAAATTTTTTTAATTTTTCTAGACTTTCTTGTAAATTCGAAGGGATTTTGACGGCCATCTAGGGCACTTAGAATTTCAAGATACGTGATGTTGGTAATTTAAGACGCTTGGATTCAGTATCTGTTGGATTTCATAGTTAAGTTTGAATTGTTAATCCAAAATTAGAAGTTGTAAACATTGATTGAGTCGAGATTTCACAAAACACGTCTCGCTTACACATTAAGGGTTCAGTTCGATATTAAAGGATTAACTTGGTGATCACTAAGCTTGAAAGGAACCAACCTGAGGAATTGAAAGGATTGGGCGAATGGCCTACACCATAGGTTTGCTCCTTGTAGGTGTAGATTTAATTCCTTATAAATGATATGTGAAAAATTTGGGTGTACAGTCTTCATCATAGGTTTGCTCCCTGTAGGTGAGGATTTGATTTCCCTTCTTGGTGTCACTTTTAATGGAAAAATCAAAAGCTGAAGGAATGAAAAGATGATCTGTGAGGCAAGTTTTGGTTATCATGAATCTTTTTATTGGTTACCAGTGATATCCTGAAATAGAGAAGTGAATTTTAATGATGATAAGCTGAGATTATACTGTATGCTCATAGATCTCAATGATTAGAATTTTTTCTAATTAATGGAATAATACTTTGAACTTGATTAGGAAGTTTACCGTGCACTTGAGTCTAGGAGAAAGTAATATCCAACATTCATGAATCTGAGAATTCTCATATCTGGATTATTCTACAAAAATCACCCGAGTTTATAGAAATTGTTCTGTAATTCTCAACTTACTTTTCGCATATTTTGCTCGGGACTAACAAAATGTTGGTTGGGGGTTGTGTTGAGGGTCAAATATTGCATATCAGACCCAGTTATTGCATGGATTTACAATCATTGATACCCTTTAATAGCCTGATTTAATCGTGTTTGTGATGCAGAGTGTATTTACAAGCATGAACTGAAAAAGGGTGCTTAAACCATGGATTTGACACTCTGATAACACCCAAAGCAAGGAACGGACTCCAGGGGACCAAGATCGATGGAATTACACACCAGGGATCCGAGGAAATCAAGCCATTCACGTTAAAGAGGCCCGAAATTGGTGAAGAATGCAAGATCACATAGTTCCCGCCATCTGATTGGCTCAAAACTTTATACATGGCCTGAGGGCCATAAATTAGCCGTACATATCAAATTTCAGCCCTCGGATCACTATGGAAGTGCCCCAACTGACAGATCAGCCCATAAACCATTGATTTTGGGCCCACCTGATATCTGGAACTATCTCAACTTTGGTCTCGGTAGTTTAAATAAGATGAGGAAAGAAATGGATGGTTTGGATTTTGATAGAACATCACAATGGGCCCCGTATATACAACGTGTGTATATGAGGTACACACGTACCCGAGCCGCACCAAACCAGCTAAAGCGGGTCAGCAGCGCTGACCCGCATCTTCTTCCCAAAAACGGCAACTTCCGTTTCACGCGGCGAGACGGACGGACGCTGTCCGTTTTTACGGACGCTAGTGGGCCCCACACATTGTCCCTGTAGGAAATCCAAACCGTCCATCGTGTAGAGAGCCTCGATTACTACAAAACCTTGTTGAGATTTTACACCCATGCATGCACATGTACGCGATACAAAGGCCACAAACAAGCGGTCTTGTGACGTTCAAAACGATTTTTGGGGTGATTTCTTCTCTGTGCCGCATCAATAGAGTTCAAAACCACCCATTCTTGACCGAAATTTCGTCCTGAATCCAATGGACGGGGTGAATTTCTCAGAAAATACCTCAGTGGGGCCCACCGATCACGTCAGCGCCGGACGTGCGAAAGGCTACTCACGTCCGCGAAATCGGACTTTCCAGGCAGTTGTGGCCCACCATCTTTGATCATATGGCAGATCTGAACCGTCCATCGTGTAGGCCAGCCAAAACACTTCCAAGAGACGCTGATTTTACAGAAATAATACAAGGAACGCGAGAATTATGAAGCCCCGAACTTGGCTGCGAAAAGGCTTTCGCTGCGCGTGCGATAACTTCCCAAATCCGATTTCCACCACTCCAAAAGCTATAAAAAGGGTTCCAAACGTGGAGAAGAGGGTATGCTTGAATAGGGGATGTCAGATAGAGAAAGAGAGGTGGAGAGAGAAGTGTTTGAAATTTTTATGTATTTTTTCTTTATTTTTCTTCTTTTTCCTATGATTATGTTAGGCTAAATCCCTTAGCTAGGGCTAAGAGGTGAAGCTTGTGGCGTGATGGGAGCTTCTACAGGTTTGATTTGAACTGAACTGATTGACTTTGTTTTGATTTAATAAATTCTTTTAGTCATTAATGGTTTGTTGTGATTTAAATTACAGTAGATCTGTGATGGCTTGAATAATTCCTTTCCTTTTATTTTGATGTTCGGAAACCCTGTTGTTCGCCATCGTCTCATAGACATGGGTGGATGATGGGATCCTTCCTAACACTCATACATCTTTTGGTTGGTTATGGATTGGTCTAAGTTCTATTGTTTACCTTGTCTCTTAGGCATAAATTTGTGATGGAATCATATCTAATTCTTATACATTTCATCTCTTGAAAACTATATCAAGTAAGTTCAGTATAATATCCATGAAGCAAGCATAAGATTTCCCTGATCTCTACAAGTGGATCCTCTGAATCCCTAGTTCACTTTCTCTGAATTCTTTAAGTTTAAATTAATATTTCACCATTATTCCTCAAATCACAATTGGTTTAAATTTCATCTTAGCCTAGTTCTAGATCTGGTTATTTTCAGATAACGTACAGGTTTCAGTCCCTGTGGATTCGACCTCGGTCTTACCGAGTTTATTACTACATCACAACCCTGCACTTGGGGTGTGAACAGTTTGTGAACCACACCTCGATGGACCTAACAAATGATTATGAATGTTTTAATAGGAAGGTAACCCCTCTCAATTTTTGTAGGTAGTGTGGCCCACAAAAGTCATCAATTGACTTGTATTTTAAGGCCCAGGCCCAACATGAAATGATGCATCTGACTGATGGGTTGATGTTTAACACGCATCACGGTGCGGCCCACATAGCTACCTCATGGGAAATTCCCATGAGCTCGACCACATAGAATCATTTCTCTCGGAGAAATTAACCAGTGTACCAACCTTTTAACCAATGTCTTTTTTGAACCATCTCAAACTTACATTCCCATTGTAACGTCTCACGTACAAACAAACTAATTAAGAACGAAAAGGAGGGGTATTTTTATCCTCAATTAGTTTGTCCGTGCATAAAAGGTTTAGAGTCGAGCTGTGTGGGCCCACCATGATGTGTCAAACATTAACACCATGTATTTGATGGGTCCACTTTAAGTTATGGAATTTCTCAAAAATCATTTATATATGGAACTTAGGTGGGCCATACCATTTAAAATCATGTGAATACATGCTTAAAATATATAAAAGAACTTGATAGGGTCCACCTGGGTTTTGAATGCGCTGAAACTTGGAACGGGCCATCATCCAAGTGGGACACACACAGTGAATGGTCTGGATCCGTGAACCACATGTTGATGGGCCCAGTAAATGATTATAAACGTTTTAATGGGAGGGTAATCATTCTCAACTGATTATAAACGTTTTAATGGGAGGGTAATCATTCTCAACTGTTGTATATGATGTTGCCCACTCAAGTCATGTATTAACTTGATTTTTAAGCACGTGGCTAACCATGGAACGGTGCATCTGAATGATGGGGAAGATTTTCGACACACGTCACGTCACGGTGGGGCCCACACAACTCGACCTCATCGTTGGAGAGAGAGACCTTGCTACGTAGCCACCTTGCGGACGCGGATTAGCGACTGACAGGTTGAGTAGCGAGACTCGCAGCTGAAGCGACGTCACCACGTTCCGTGGCCCCCACCATGATTTATGTTTTGTATCCACACCTTCCATCCATTTGGAGAAATCATTCCGGGCAATATCCTAAGAATGAGTTAAATCCAAAGCTCCAAGCGTACCCAGCACAGAAAATAGTAGGGACAGTGACGTGTCCACCGTTAAAAACTTCTAAATGCCACGATAGTTTTAGATCAAGCTTATATTTGTGTTTTCTATTATCTCACGTCGTTTTTAACTTTTGAACAGGTTGGATTTCAAATAAACATTATAGTAGGCCTAGGATAGTTTTAACTGTGGGAACCACTCTCCCTGCTGTTTTCCGTGGTGGGTCCCTATAGATTTTTATCTGCCTCATTCTTTGGCTCATGACTTAAAATCATATCTAAAATGCATGGACGGTGTGGATATAACACATGCATCATTAGTGGGACCCACAGAACTCAGTGGCGTCACTTCAGGAGCCGACTCGCTAATCAACCTGTAATTACCTAATCCGCGTCCCCCCGACCTGTCAGTACGCAATCCGCGTCGTACCTGAGTAGCGAGATGGACACTGAAGGACGCGGATTGCGTCCTACCCCGTCTGGACAGGGCTCTGTGGGGCCTAAAGTGATACAATTATTTTATCCACACCGTTAATATTTTTTATATGATCATTTTAAGATATGATTCAAAAATCGAGATAGTGCCAGGGCTTATATGGACCACAAAGTGGGGATTGAATTTTCACCGTTAAAAATTCTTGGGAGCTGGAGAAGAGTCAGATCAAGCTGAAATTTGTGTTTTCACTTATCCAAGTCTGAATCACCTTATTAATAGGTTGGGTAGTAAAACAAACATCACGGTTTCCCTTAAAAAGGTTTCAACGGTGGGTGTCATTGTCACTGCAGCTTCTTTTGATGTGGTCCACGGAATTGTGTATTTATTTCAGTTTTTATATGATATCTTAAAATGATACGAGAAAAGCGATGAACGGTGTGGATAAAATACTTAAATCACGGTGGCCGCACAAAGCCCTGCCGGGACGGATTCGGAGGTAGGACGCAATCCGCGTCCGACACGGACGCCACTGACAAGCTGTAGCGAGATAGATACGGAAGCCGTAACACCTAATCCGAGTCCGTTTTTTCAATAACTCCTCGTGTAACTGAAAATGGGATTTTCCTGTGTTGGCTTCCCAAGAAATAATAATAATAATAATAATAATAAAGAAAAACAATGGCAGATAACCTTCTACCGGGCTCAAGTAGTAGTTGTATGGTAATCCCAGCTATCGAACTAGCTGGACCACCCACTATTCTACCTTTAGGGTCTGTTTGGGCGGTGGCACTAGAAGGGATTAGGTGGGATGGGATTCATTTGGCCCTGTGCCAATTTGTCTGAGAAGGATGGAAAAGCTTGGAATTACATTAAAGGCTTGTTTGATTTTCTAATTCCACGTAAATGGGTAATAATTATTTACCTGTATGTTTCCGGTTGAATTTCCAAGGTGGTTTGACCGCCACCTTTATTCCTCACCTCACCTGATGAGAAAAAAAAAGTTAAATTGTGGGGCCCACCTTGATGTTTTTGTATTATCCATGCCGCCCATCCCTTTAGCTAACTCATTTTAGAGCAAAAGACAAAAAAAGATGCAGATCCAAATATCAAGTGTACCACACTACTGGAAAAAATGGGAATTGAACTCTTACCATTGAGAGCTTCTTGAAGGCCCTGGAAGTTTTGGATCATACTGATATTTTTGTTTCCACTTTATCCATGACTGTGTGACCTTATTAATGGGTTGGATGACAAATAAACATCACTGTGGGCCCTAGGGAGAAAACAACTTTCAACTATTGACGTTTTAATGATCCCTATATCCTAAGGTGTGATCCACTTGAGCTTTGTATTTTCCTCAGTTTGGACTTATGCCTTAAAATGTATTTTTTAAAAGGATGGATGGCGTGGATAACTCATACATATCATGGTGGGGCCCACATATTTAAATATGTAATAAAAACATTTGTATTGACCGATTTTGGAAATGTAATTCCCAATAACTTTCAAACAGGTGTAGTAAGCAATAATTAGGTAATTCCCTGTATTTAGGGGGGAATTAAAAATTAAACAGCCCCTAAATAGAATTGCATGGGTCCTGTGCCAATTTCACTCCATGTTAGCAAGTTGTTGTAGGTCCCACCATGATGTGTGGGCTATATCCACACCGTCCACCCATTTATCGAGATTATTTTAGAGCATGGGCCAAAAAATCAGATATCTAATGCTCAAGTGGACCCTACCATAGAAAGCAACGGGGATTGAATACATACCATTGAAAACTTCTTTGGGGCCACATAAGTTTTGGATCTACCTCATTTTTAGGCCCATACAATAAAATGAGGTTACAAAACAAATGAACAGTTTAGACATAACACGCGTGTTATTCTCAGTAATTTCAAATGATGGTGGGTATATCCCTTCAATGTACCACCGCATTATCAACAAAGCAGGACATTAATCTTATCCCAGGGCAATGGGGACAATCCCTGCCATAGGTAATAATTATATTTTTTGAATCCCATCCCACTTAATCCCTTCTAATCCCACCGCCCAAACAGACCCTTAGCCATCCATTGTATGCCCATTAATTGGATGGTTAGGATTGCCTGATCAATTTAATTTTAAAGATGTGCCCCAATCCTATAAGGATCCCACCATCTGGATGGTCCTCACAGAACGTCACAAAAAGCCTTTAACCTAAGCTAAATGTGGTGCCCTCGTGATGCCCATGTGTCATCCAACCCGTCCATCACTTTTACCAGGTCATGTGAGCCTAGAAAATGAGGAAGCTCCGAAATCCATGGGGGTATTTGGCGCATGGTATTGAAAAGGATTAGGTGGGATGAAAATCAAAAAATATAATTATTATATATGATAGGGATTATCCTCTATTACCATTGAAATAAACCTAACTCCTTGATGGGTTTGTAATACAACAGGATTCACTCTTTAGTTTGTTGTAAAATAAACATACCCACCTTCGTTTCAAACTATAAAGAATAACACACGTGTTATATCCAAACTATTCATCTATTTTGTAACCTCCTTAATGGCTGACCAAAAAATGAGGTAAATCCAAAACTTATGTGGCCTCAAAGAAATTTTCAAAGGTAGGTGTTCAATCCCCATTGCTTCCTGTGGTAGGATCCACGTGAGCTTTAGATCTACTTAATTTTTTGGCCCATACTTTAAAATGATCTCAAAAAATAGATAGAAAGTATAGATATAGCCCACACATCATGGTGGAACCTACACAGCTTGCTAACATTTAGTGGAATTATCACTGGACCAAATGCAATTCCATCTAGTTTAATTCCACGGTTTTCCAATTTCCCCGTATATTAATCAACGCCCTATAATGGGCTATACCATAAGAAACTGTGGGGATGGGAATAACGACTGTTAAATCTTTCCGGAGGCCTACCGTGATGTTAATATGCCATCCAACCCATTTATAAGGTGATAAACATCGGGTTGAAGGGAAAATACAAAGATCAGCTTGGTATAAAACTTTCTGTAGCCCTCAACGATATCCATTCAATCTCCACCGTTTCTTATATTGCGGCCCATTTGAGTTTTGAATCCGTTCGATTCTTTAGATCCCGTACTAACATAAACTAGCGCAACAAATAATCAGATCGGATATAATACTGACATGCAGTGTGCCCCTGAGATCTTAGGGTCACATGTTGGACGGCAAATAAACATTTCAGTGGGCCCCGGGAAGTTTTTAATGCTAGGCGTTCAATCATTGTGTGGTCTGCCTAAGATTTGCATCTGCCTCATTTTTGGGTTCATGCATTAAAATGAGCGGGCGAAATGGATGGATGGCCGGGATAAAACACATACATCATGGTGGGGCCCACAGAGCACTGGCCAGTAGTGAGGTTGGAATGCAATCCGCGTCCGATGGTGATGGAATCACGCTGCAATGATCGAGACCGTTGTACGATTACAGCCTATGCCCAATAATAATTATAAAAAATCTCAGGGATTGGAATATTTCCACCATTTGACCATTTCACTCGTTTCCTTTGAATCTGGACCGTGTCCATCAACCGTTCAATCGGAGGATCTTCTAATTTCTAAGATTTTCTTGTGGATCTCCCATTCGAGTGAGGCCTATTGTATAAATGGTTTGGATCATTGAATCGTGGCACTAGATCCAACAGGAATAGCCCCACGAAGAAAAAATAACAATCCGTAGTAATGTGGTGTAGCCGTGTAGCAAAGCGCTGACGGAACACGAGACGAGTCGCGTGTACGCTTACAACTACAGGTGTGTAAAAGATAGCAACGAGAAACTTAAATCTCAGCATCCCTGTCACATCACTGGACACGTGTACATGGACCACGCGTACCGACCTCGGAGACGTGTTTGTCTTGGACACTGGCAATTCGCGTTGGTTGATGACTCCTTTTGTACAAGCAACATGTGACATACAAAGTATAAAATTAGGTAGGACGTTCCCGACGCATGTGGCTTAAATTTCTTGGAATACTTGCTAAAAGATTGAGGAGTCGTTCTACCCCTTACAGTGTTAAATTTTAGGTAACTGGGAATTGAATTTCAAAATTCATAAATGTGAGGCCATTTATAGCATCTATGAAAATTCGGGATTTCAAAATAACCCTTTCTCGATTTGAAGGGGAAGCCCTAGCTTGCAAAATCGTGAATTTTCGGAGCATGTCATTTGTTCTCTATTTGAGGTATTTATTCGTACTCTCATAAATGGTAAAATTTTCAAATTTTTTGGTACGTTGATTAACAAATAAAAAAGTTGTACTTTATGCTTGATTTGATGTAATTTAATCTTGTCAAGTCTAGCAAATCAAATGATGCTACGTGTGAATAAGATGTCCATAAGAGATAAATAGAAGATCTTTTTGATTTTCCTGCTAGATAAATTTGATTAGATTTTGAAAAGTCATGAATAATTCAAAAATGATAAGTACAACAGATTATTGTCATGGAATGCGTGTCACATATCTTGCTTATGTGATAGTGTCAACTACTAATCTCAATGTTGCACCGTGAATCCGACACTCGATGTTCATGCACCGAGTCCTGAGTTCAATGCATGACTTGTAAATTTTGGGGTCAATTTTTTTCCATACATAAAAGGATAACAAGCATTAAGATTGGCATTTCAAATACAAGGAAAATAACTAGTTTTTACTATTCCGCATATTTACAATACAACTTCTTTAAAAGTACATAATTATCAAAATGTGCTGGAAGTATAGTGTCCAAATGTCATTCGGCAAGCATCGTGTAATTCTCCTATTTCTAGCAATGTCTTGAAAATTTTTATAAGGAAGACATGAGCTTAAAAGCCCAATGAGTACAGCCGAGTGTGCAATATGCCCTACATGGAGCAAGCAAGATAAATATACTATGAAGAAATCATGTATGCTAATAAGCATGTGATATGCAAAGTATGATGTTGATACCAATCGAATGCAATGCAATGCATAAGTGCCATGATCATGCTCCAATGCTACCAACACCACCATGTCATCTCTCAACATTTGATGTCAAGCCATCAAACAGCCACATGACAATCCACAACCATAGTCGCATCCACATGGTTCCCAATGACCAAATCCATATCAAATCATTTCATCACTGAAAATCATTGGGTACCCATGCATGCATCCAATACTATATGTAAGACATCGCACACCCGCCACATTAGTGAGGCCATAGGACACCTACCCGACATGATAATAGTTGAACACACTTGCACTTCTCCTCACTGGTGGGTCAAACTATTCCCTGTTTGCACATCAGCTCTTAAGTAGGTTAGACACTCCTTTTCTCACTCAACGTCGTCAGCGGGAGTCAAACACACTATGACCCATGTTATCTACTCAGCCCGATATTAAGGCATCCCTAGGTACCATTGGGTTTTAGGGACTTTCAACCCATGGGCCCCTTTCCCTCTCCAACTATTTTCATATTTTCAGTGTTCCGCAACCGTCTACTCATATGAGGGTATCCAAATCATAAGCCATAACCATACCCATAATATACTTCCTATGCAATTATGAATATAACTGTAGTGCCCAGTTCTACTTTTATGTTTCTCACCAATCTATCTATATAAATGCAAAAGAATATGCGTAACAACAAGTATTCATGCACAATATATCATAAGCATTAAGTGTACCATGCTTATGGTCTATGCTTATGAGAGGATTCACAAAGCTATCAAGTGATCGTGGTTCGATGCCCACTTCATATAAGTGATCCATGTCATATGCATGCACGTAATTATGCCATGATCATTATGACACACATAGTATGTCACACTTCATGATACATGCATGCATGAGCATGATTAATACTAACATGTCTAAGTAAATAGATTAGCATGCTAAGAAGTAAAATAATGTTAGCTAGGATATTGTATCACATACCTTTATTAATCCATAAATATCAATACCATTACTATTATCGATTATCTCAATCCCACCTAATATATGTTTAGGGGACTTAATTACTTATTAATTATGCATGGGATTATTTTTTCAGAAAAGTGGGGGACTAAATGCTTGGCCCCCCCTTAAATTTGGGAAAGAAAGTTGGCTTCTGGTTTATTGTCTTAATTAGCCTTATTCTAAGCCTTATTGTGGGCTAATTAAGTACACTTATGGGACCTTAATTGTGATTAGATTATGACTAATATATGTATCACATACCTTTATTAGTCCATAATTCTCAACACCGTTACTATTATCAATTATCTCAATCCCACCTAATATATGTTTAGGGGACTTAATTACTTATTAATTATGCATGAGATTATTTTTCCAGAAAAGTGGGGGACTAAATGCTTAGCCCCCCCTTAAATTTGGGAAAGAAAGTTGGCTTTTGGTTTATGGTCTTAATTAGCCTTATTCTAAGCCTTGTTCTAGGCTAATTAAGTACACTTATGGGACCTTAATTGTGCTTAGATTATGACTAATGGTTTCTAAAAAAAGTTGTGTTGACATTCTCATCTTAATTTAAGGAATTTAGTTAACTTTTGGTGCTCACTTCTTTATTAAGCTAAATAAAGTCATATTTACACCATTTAATCTATTGGTTGGTGTCATTAAGTACGATTAATCAAGACTCAATCATTTTCTGGAAGATATGAGGTTTCTCTCTTTCCTTAATTTAGATAAATGGATTGACTTTATGGAAAAGTACCCCTTACTTTAATTAAAGCTTAATAATGATAGTTAAGCTAGCTTAGAGCAAAATTATGGCTTCATTAAGGTTTGATTAAGGACTTTATTAGTTTATAATTTTTTCTAGAAAAACGTGAGTTGTAACACTATTTACGACTCTTTGCGCACATAGACATTATTGTTCTTCTCGCGACCACTAGGGTTTGGGTGCACGTATTGGTGTGCGAGATGTACCATTGAATTCGTAGCGATGATGTGGTCGCGTTGGCGTAGGTTTCAGGTACTCGGGGTTTCATTCACTCGGGTGTGTACTTGCATTCTTGATTTAGGTCCAGCTAAAAATGTTGGGCAGACAACGGAAGGTACCGAAGGTACACTATTTAGGTTGGTTCGAGTTATGGATTTACACTTAGTGGCCTTATGACCGATAATGGATAAGAACCGAAACATAGTCATGGCTAGTGATAGATTCAGTTGATGCGCCATGATACCAAATAGAAGAAACTCTTACAGCCAAAATCGCTGAAGGAACTATGAAGCAACGTAAAAGCAACACTAAGTTAATTTTCATGGTGCATAACACATGTTTAAGCAACGAAAAGGATAATAATCGTCTACACGTGGCATTTCGAGAAGAACTCTCATCCACGTAGTAGGTGTAGGACATGTGTGCAACTAATGACCAACCCGAACAAACGACTAGCACATGTGGAATTGCATGATAAGCCACAACCGTTTATGGGCCCAGACGGTAATTTTCACATAAGAAAATATGAAGAGTGGCTACAAAGATCTCTCCCTAGCTACCTTTTAAAATTTATATAAATAGGAAGAAGATAGAAGAGCTTTAGGCCCTCGCCAACCCAACACAACATAACTCTACAACACAATGCTACTTATCCTACTTTAGCTTTTAGTGTAATCTAATCCATCCGCACTACTACCACGAACCAACTTTAGGTTAGGATTAGTGTAATTCGTTTCATCTACACTCACGTCGCTGAACCAAGGGAGACCCTTTTCCTTCTTATTTCTAGTGTAATTCTTTCGTATATGCCCGAGTCGCTTGACTAAGGAAGACCTTAGCTTTAGGACCTTGCCATATGCATCATAGTTGTTAGATCACCGAGAATTTTCTCTTTTGTAATTGTTTATCTTTTATAAATATAATTTCTTATCTTTTACCCTCATGTTGTTTTAATCGGTCAGGCTTTATTATCACAGTGAGAAAAAATCATTTTGATTGAAAGATGAAAAGAACTCATTAGAAGGACAAACCCTCCCCTTCACAAATCACTTGGTCTGTACTATAATTGGATGAATAAATGGTTGAACTGCTAAGTTCTTGATCATAGATGACTGTCCTAGGTGTCTCTATCTATTTTGGCACTTGGGGTTAAAGGTGTTCGAATTGAGCCGCATTAGGCTCTTTGTTGGAGTTCCTGCTCTTATCTCACACCATTATGATGTAATCTTGACCCACAACAAACCTGGATCAAACCTAGGTATTAAAAATTTGGATTTAATACCATCGTCAATCCATGCACTTTACAGAAACACATTCAATGAAGATAGAACAATCACAATAAATAGAATAACTAATAAATCAATCACACAGAACATAGGATATTTGACATGAAAAACCTTTGTGGGAAAAAACCATGACACGAGCGATAAAAATCTACTATAATCAAAATCCTTAGAGTTTACACCACTCACCTTCTTTGATTATAGGATCACCCGATTTATCCTTGCGATGTGCACCTAAGAAAAGTCTGGTCCCTTAGGAAAATTCCATCCCAAGCCTTTACAAGTGTTTAGAACACTCTAACCTTGTAAAACCCTTGCCCTTATAGAGAAAACACCTACAGTAACAAAGCCCTAATCGAAACCTGACTTAAATACCTTGATTTGTGCTAATCTGTGTAACTCATTTGGTTGGACCAAATGGGACCTTCGGTCAAACCAAACCAAAACGACTAACACTTTCGGTCGAACAAAAAATTGAGAATCTTCACAATAAGCAAATTGAGAATCCACCCATATTTCGGTTGGACAAAAAAATACTCCAGTTGAACCGAGACATGGTTTCTTTTTCTAGTAGATTGGTAGAATCCAAGGCATCCTGCATAACAATCTCTACCTTGAATTGTATTTTGCTAAGTCACCCTAAAGATATCCTGTGCAACCTCCACCGTAGGCGTAGACCACTCTCTTCATTCTCCACCTGGAACACAACTCCATTCGCACCCGTGTGCTGGGGTACCAAATCTCATCAGTGGTTAAAGAGATTGATCAAGCCCGATGTCACACCCTAAACTCAGAAACTGCGCTCACAAAATTCCTGATCGCCGAATTTGGTGCCACAGCCTCTGTAGTACCCCATTTAGCTCCCGGCACCCATTTACAAGGTTCCGATCCTGGGATCCTACAAGGAGGATTTTCAACATTAATTTGATTTATAATAAGCACAGCTATAAACATAACCCACGAATAATAACCATAAAAACATCATCATAAAATCTACTATGATAAAAAACTTTAAGGTACAATGCTTATGAAGGAAAATACAAGATAATAATAATAGAAACTCTTGAAGCTCAACTGCACACTCCTGCTGCGACTAAGCTATGGCTGCGTCCTGACATCACCTACACGCATCAATCGTTCAAAAGCTTATGGGAAGCTTAGAGGGTGGTGTAAGTGTGTGCGCAATATGAGCGTGCTCAGAATGCAATATCAGAGTAATACGGAATCATACTGATGAGACTATGAATGCAATCAGCCGTACCAAGGCTATGCGATGCAAGGCATGAAAGCTATCGGCCATATCAAGGCTATGCAATATAAGGTATGAATACTATCGGCCACATCAAGGCCATACGATACAAGGAGTGAATGATGTCGGCCATATTAAGGCCATGTGATGCGAGATACAACTCAAGCTTACCAGTCCTCATTCGAATCCGTACATTAATGCAACTCATCACTAGAGCATCAAATATCAATACAGTTTCCATGCTAGACAATCATCAGGGTCTAGTACACTCTATGCTAGCTTGCCACCCTTATCCGAGTGCACAACTAGGTAATTGGAAGAGACTTCACTATCCGCCTACCAGTATTAGGCCCGACTCGTCGATAGGGGACCCATTCCTTAAGTTGGTCAAACTCAACTTAGATATTGCCCCCTCACTTAGGCGGGTAAGGTTACACCCCTTTCTAACCGACCACGACATAATGAGAGACGCGACCTACTGGTATATAGCCCTCGTGCGCTCATGTATCCACTTGATCTCGATGTTGGAGTTATCCTTTGGTACCGTCGGGTTTAGATATTTTCACCCAAGGACATTTATGGTGCCTCGATGCTAGTAACAGTATTTTTAGTATCCAATCTTGCCTTTCACGATATGCCTGTGGAGGCTATGGCCCTGATGTTGCTAGAGCGTAGAGTAATCACAATACACAATGCAAGATGTATGAATCATACAATCCTGTCATACATCAATCTTGCGCATACCACATGCTCATGTGGGACAACTTCGCCTATCAGGGAGCCCTATAACAACTTGCCCAATGGCATATGCAATGGTCAACCACATCTCATATCAAGCATACAGATGATGCGTATGGGCATGTGTCATGATGCTATACTATCATGTACTTATAATTGGTATCAATAATCGACTTAACAAAGGGCCTAAGGGAAGGTCGCAATGTGGACATTTAACCATCATTACCCATCGATGTGGACATTTAACCAACATCGCTCCTAAGGAGTGGCCCCACATAAAGTCAAACGTATAATGGGCCCATGGCCTCACATAATGGTCTAATATAGATCACCATGGGCCTCACTCAAGGGCCACATATGCATCACATTGGCCTCACTCATGGGCCTCATATACATCATATCGGGCCTCGTCATATGGGCCTCACATACATTAAATGGGACGTAATACATGGACCTCATATACATCAAATGGGCCACACTATATGGGCCTCATTTACATCAAATGGGCCACGTTCCATGGGCCTCAAACACATTACAATGGGCCTCTCATGCAAGTTAATATACATCAAGTGGGCCTCAATACATGGGCCGCACCAATGGGCCTCATATACATTAAGTGGGACGCATCACATCGGCCACACGAATGGGCCTTATGTACATCAAGTGGGCCACATCACACGGGCCGCACCAATGGGCCCCATATACGTTAAGTGGGCCACATCAAAGGGCCGTACCAATGGGCCTCACCATCTACACCATTCATCTATATTTTAAAGATCATTTTAGAGGATTTTAAAAAAATAAATCATATCGAAAGATTATCTGGACCACACTCCAAATAGTGGCGGAGATGATGATTGGAAGATCATCTGGACCATACCACAAATAACAGTGGAGATAATGATTTCCACTGTTTAATCCTCACAGGGCCACTATAATGTTTATTTTCCATCCAATCTGTTCATATGGTCACAAAGACCTAGATTAAGAGGAAAAACAGATATCATATTGATCCGGAACTTCTATGCTCCCATAAGGATTTCAATGGTGGAAGTTCAATCCCTCCACTGTTTTCTGCAGTGTGGTCCACCTAATACAGGATCTACCTCATTTTTAATCTCATGCCATAAGATGAGCTTGCCAATTGGATGGACAGTATGGATTATGCCCACATATCATGGTGGGCTCCATGCAAATGGACGGACGGCATGGATTCCATCCACACATCAAGTGGGTCCCGTCCAGATGGACGGACAGTGTGGATGAAATCCACACACAGGTGGGTGCCATGTAACTTGGTGACATCACTACATAGCTATATAGCTGGTGTGTGGAAGTCCAGCCAATCCATTTTCCAAGAGGTGGGTCCCACCTGGGACCCACCATATATCATTATATATATATATATATATATATATAAAATTATATTCATCATTTTTTTTGAATAACATCCAGGCCTACTGGCCACCGTCCAGATGGATGGTTGGCGTGGATGAAACCCATACATCTTAGTGCATCCCACATAGTTCGTTCAGATGGATGGGCGGATCTACATCACGTACATTAAGGTGGACCCCACCTGGATGGTGTAGGTGGTTGGTTTGGATATGCATAAGCCACACGATGGGGCCACAGAAATAGCTTACGTTAATCCAGCAGATATATAGCTGCTAGACGGTTAGGATATAACACATGCCTCTTGATCAAACCCACTTACTGATTAATGTCCATGGCAGCAGCAGCTACCTTCTACGTGGGACCCACTAACTGCTTGGACAGTGTGGATCCATCACACTATCAAGGTGGGTCTACTCATGTGGGACCCACCAATTTGGAAAAAGATGATATTTGTGTTTTTACCTCATCCAGGCCCGTCCAAATGGACAGGCAGCGAGGTGGGGCCCAACACAATGACGGTCTAGATCAGGTGGGCCACATTCCATCACAAAGAGAGAGAGAGAGAGAGAGAGAGAGAGAGAGAGAGAGAGAGAGAGACTGTGTAGTGGAGAGACCCTGCCACTATGGGCCCCTCTTTGATCACACACATTCATCAAAATGGGTCCCAACATAAGTAAGCCCTTAAATGAAAATCAACGGTGGATCACCCACCTATTGGCCTCCTTCTTTATCTCCTTAGACTCCTAGGCTCCTTGGCTTGCTCTTTGATGGTGGATGAAGATTGGACGGCTAAGATGGGAGATTAGGTAGGGAAGTGGGCCACACTTGGGTAGAGGTGGGCATAGTTAGATGTAAGTGTTAATTTACAATTTAATTGTTAGGTTGTTTTTGAGTTGAATTGTTTATAAATTGTTAAAATGTGACAATTGTGATATTGTTTTTATTAATTAGTTAAGTTATGTTTTAGTTAAATTGTTTTCAGTAGATGGATGTAAGTTTTAATTTGTTAAATTATGAGATTGTGTTTGTTGGATAAATCATACATGAAATTGTAACTATAAGTGTTAAATTGTTAATTAATATTTGCTATGTTGTTTTTTAGTTAAATTGTCTTTAATTTGTTAAATTGTGATAATTGTGAATCTGTGATATTAGTTTTGTTAGATAGATGTAAATGTTAATTTGTTAATTAGTTAAGTTATTTTGTATATATTATTATTAGATTGTAAGGAATAAGGATAGATAATCAGTTACCCATTTGAGGATTTTTATGTTGCCAGACATAGATACAGTGTGTTCTTAGAGACAGAATTTCTCAAATTGTCCAAATTTTGGACCTTTTAGGGTTAGATAGATTGTAATGTTTTCATTTATTCCAATTTAAATGCATATGTCTGTTTTGGTTTTGTCTCTCCTTTTTCTCTCTGGATATGTTTCTAGCACTTATTTCCATCGTCAAATGTCCACACTTTATATTGATTCTTGACATGGGAATCAAATACATGATGAATATATTATGGAGAAATAAGGGGAGATGCTGCCGAAATTTTGACATAGCATCTAAATTGAAAAATGAAGATATTACAATCTATCCAACCTTGAATAGGTGACTGATTTAGATAGTTAGGCAAGTATGCCCATCTAGGTATAGCCGTATAGGTAACTAAGGTAAGCATTACATCCTACAATTATATAAAGCGGTATAGTAAAGATTATAATATATCAAGAACTTCGTTTTATAGATGACTATCGAAGAGGAAACCCTAAATACCCCCAGTGTAGGTGCATCAGCCACATCTCCTCTAATTATAAAGGGAGACACATCTTCAACTATAGGCAAAGGGAAGAAGATATTAGCAATGTGGGATGACTTCGAAGAAGTCACAGTTAATGGTGTGTCGAAGATAAAGTGTATTTATTGCGAGTTGTTATACAACAAGATTCCAAGAGGATTAACAACACATTTAAACAGACATTTGAAGGTGTGTTCTAAGAGACCAAGACTCCTCCTCCAGGCCAACAATTGTTGTCATTTACTAAGTCAGAATGGGACGACTTACAACGCGTATTGTCCACTCATAAGTTTGACAAAGAAAAAGCTAAAAGAGTGGTATGCTAGATTAGTAATTCTCGATGAAAAACCTTTCAGAATGATAGAAAGTAAATGGTTTAGGTCTTTCTGTCAATTCCTTAACCCTCGAGCTGAGAATGTCTCCTGCGTCACTGTGCAGAGAGAGTACATAAAGTTGTACGCAAAGGACAAGATGAAACTGAAAGAAGTTTTGGCTTTAATATCCAGAATAAGTTTGATGTCTGATTTATGGATGGTGTCCAATAAAAGAAAATGATACATTTCATTAACCGCTCACTATGTAAATAAAGATTAGAAACTCTGCAAGAGAATTTTGAACTTCTGCAATCTTCCTCCTTCATATACTGGTTTACTTATTTCATATTACATCTATAGTTGTCTACAAGACTGGGGCATTGAGAAGAAAATTTCAGCAATAACTTTAGACAATGCTTTAACATATGATACTGTCATTTTATGTTTACATAACCAGTTTAGGGTAACAAGAAATTTATTTTTTGATAAAAAATATTCAAAGTTAGATATTGTGCACATATTCTAAATTTGATTGTATAAGAAGGGTTGAAAGCAATTATCCACATTGTAGAGAACATAAGAAAAGGTGTGAAATATATAAGGGGGTCACCATCCAGACTAAGTGTATGAAATGCCATCATCCAACGTTTAAATTTGCCATCTAAAAAAATGTTGAAATTAGATGTGTGTACATATTAGAACTCAACTTATGAAATGTTAGATACGGCAATGGAATTAAAACTTACATTTTTTGAATATGCGATGCGTGATAAAACGTATTCTTGGTTGCCGAGAATAAATGATTGGACCAAAGCAAAACAAGTTCACAACTTTTTCAAAGTTTTCTACGACTACATGAAGATTTTTTTTTAGAAGAACTATCGAACTACGAATCTGTTTCTTCCATCTCTTTGGAAGTTTAAGGATGCTCTACAAAAAAATGTCAGTGCAGGTCCAGATTTTATATGACAAATGACAGTTGGTATGCAGATGAAGTTTGAAAAATACTAGGATGAATGTCATTTGTTGAAGTCCTTAGTAGTTGTTCTTGATCTTCGTTGTAATACGAGTTTAGTCAATTTTATTTTCATGAAGATTTATTCTCCTGGAAGAGCGGCAATGGAGACGTTCAAGGTTCGTCAAGCCCTTGAAGATTTGTACAATTCATAGGCTACTACTTTACCTGTAATAAGTGTTTAAGAAAGTAGACATATAGATGTTTCTATACCTGATAATGAGGATGTACTAAATGATATGTCTTACTTGGCACAAGAACAAATATGAGTTCAAACTAAGGAATCAGAGCTAGAATTGTACCTCAATGAGCTAATCATAATGTGATCAGACTTTGATATTTTAGAATGGTGGAACATGAGGGTCAGTGAATCAAAATACCCTACATTATTTATGATAGCATGGGATATATTATCAATACCAATTTCAACAGTGGCATCAGAATCCACATTTAACACAGGAAGCAGGATTGTGAGCAAGTATCGAAGCTCACTTTCATCAAATACAGTTGAAGCATTAATTTGTACAGAAGATTGGTTGCGTCTGATATGGGGAGGAGATGATTTTAATGATGAGGAAGATGAATAGATTGAGATTCTTGACGAGTCTCTACCAGCAACAATAAATACATGAAGGCGTTTTTCAATTATTTTCTTTTTTATTGAAACTTGAAGTTATGTAATATTGTTTAACTTAAAACATGAAGGTGGTGGAATGTGGTCTATAAGACTTTGATATTTATTTACTCACTACTGTTTATTTGCTTTTATTTTTTATATATTCATATTGTTTTTATTTTGTTCTTATATTAAGTTCAAATTATTTATCAACATTCTAATTTTTTATTAAAAATTAAGTGTAGATATGTCGTCATATGACCCATCAACTAAAGACAACGCTTCTCTTGTCAAATCACCACCAAGGTCTTGAAGAACAAAAATTGTATGTGGTTTGTGTGATGCAAAGTTTGTGAAGAAGACTAATCAATTTTGGTTACACTTATCATGTTGAGGTGGTGATGCAAAACCATGCCCCAATGCCCCTAAGGATGTCTAAATTCTTTTTCTAGCCCTTTTAGATTTGAATAGAAAATCTTCCACTCCGTCCAAACTTTCTGATTCTGGATCTAGTACACGAATGACTTCCTCAAAAGATGCAGAAGAGAAAGCCAAATTAAAAGCTTTGGCAGAAGAACAATTCTAACTCGCCTTAAAATGCTGTATGGAAGAGGTTTCTAGACTTCAACGATATCCTCAAAGACAACATGATATTGAAGCAGGATCGAGTACAACAAGCAAGAAAAAAAAGAATAGTAACTAATTAAAGTTTTTCAGCCATCTCGGTGAATTCTATAAGGCGTTGGGTATTACGTATAAATCTTCACATAAAGAAAATTTGAAAAATCTAGTTCAAAGTAGAAAAGAGTACGAAGGAAACATCTCTTCGTCTTCTGACTCAGAGGAAGTGAACCAATATGTATATGTCAAATTCGATAGTAGTTCGGATGGATCATATGACAATATAAGAAGTTATAATTATGTCCTAGGAAGACACTCCTCCTATGGAGGTTATTAGTTGTAAATTGTAATTTGTGAACAATGTAGTTATCGAAGCTTTTTAATCGTAAATTATGCATTTTATATATTTTATTGTTTTGTTCAACTTCAAACTCCAATTTGATAATCGAATTCAAATTCAAATCAAACTAAATACACAACTCGAATTCGAACTCAGCTTGAAGCTCGAAGCTCGAACTCAAAATGCGGCTCGAAAACTCGAACTCGAAACTGGCTCGAAGACTCGAACTCGAACTCGACTCAAAAACTCCGCTCGAACTTAGCTTGAACTGGACCGAGCTACTGGCTGAGTCAAGTCGAGCTACTGTTCCAAGTTCGAAGGCCGAGCACGAGCCAAGGACTCAAGTTGGCCGAGTTAGGCCGAGCTGAGTCGAGCTGGGCAAAGCTCGGCTTGACTCGACTTGTGTACACCTCTCTCTCTCTCTATATATATATTTGTGTGTGTGTGAGAGAGAGAGAGGGAGGTTGACCTTATGGGAGCTTTCCATGAGGTTGAGCTCTGCAGGCCCCACCACAATGTGTGGCGGGAATCCATCCCATCAATTAGGTGCACCCTTCCGTGGTGAGCCATGGGCCTAAAAATCAAATAAATTCATGACTTAGGTGGGTCACACCACATACAACAACTACAACTGAGACTGGATGCAATCCCATTGAAAACTTCCTGATTGAATATAGGTCCAGTGAGATGTGGTTTAGAAATTCGGACTATCCATTGAGTGCGTCCCACTTGGGTGAGGGGTCACACCAAATTTTAGGCCATTCCAAGATTTAAGCGGGCCCCACCAAGTGTTTTTAGATTTTTTAGGCATGATTTTCCTTAGTTTAGAATGGTGTAGCCCACTTGAGCTCCAAATATGACTTATTTTTTGCAACCCATAACTTAGAGGGGACCTACCAAACACATTGCATGAATGTTCATCACACATCACAGTGGGGCCAATAGAGCTCGATCTCTTGAGAAGCTTCATAACTGGCTCCTTGAGATATATATATCTATATATATATATATATATATATATATATATATATATATATATATATATATATATATATAGCGAGAGAGAGAGAGAGAGAGAGAGAGAGAGAGAGAGGGTAATGGTCTCCTTCGAACCATACTACAAGGAATTTATGTGTGAGTCTTCATGTAAGCCGTAAGATGAGGAGAGCAGCTGGATATATACATACATAGATACATACATACATACATACATACATATGTATATAGAGTCATGCTCACCTGCGCACCTTTGCACACGTGTCATAGGTGTCTAATTTGAACGGTCCATGTGATGCAGAATCCAATGAAACCCTAAGGGACAAATTTTCACCCCGATCTAAAATTCTGGTGGGCCATAGCAAAGAGAAATGCAAATCAAGGGAGGAAACCATTTTCATTTTTCATGGCCCACCAAAGTTTTGGATCAAAGTAAAACTTGGGCCCGAGGGGTTTCATGAGGTGCTACTTCACATGGACGGTTCAGATTTTGGATCCACATCACGTATGATGGGTTCCTAAAAAAGTTCGCACCATTTCCGTTCGAACTGATGCGCAGGTGAGTTTCCATATGTGTGTGTGTGTGTGTGTGTGTGTGTGTGTGTGTGTGTGTGTGTATATATATATATATATATATATATATATATAGAGAGAGAGAGAGAGAGAGAGAGAGAGAGAGAGAGAGAGAGAGAGAGAGATTAATGGTCTCCCCGAGGTAGGTCCACTTGAAGAATGATCCATATTGAAAGTGGGGCCCCACATGATGAATGGTCCACATCAAAGGTAGGCCTACATAATGCATGGTCACATCAAAGGTGAGCCCCACATGATGGATGATCTGCATTAAAATGTGGCCCCACATGATGGACGATCCACATCAAGTAAGCCCTACGTAATTGATGGTCCACATCAAACGTGGGACCCACATGATGGATGATGGACATTGAATGTGGGATCACATGATGGAAGGTTGACATTAAAGGTGGGCTCACATGATAAATGACCAATATTGAAGGTTGGGCCCCATATGATGGACGGTCCACAACAAAGGTGGGACCTACAAGATGAATGGTGGACATCAAAGGTGAGACCCTTACGATGGATGGCTCGGATCAAAATGTGGCCCCATATGATGGACTATCACATCTAATGGGTCCCCCATGATAGATGGTCCACGACAAAGGTGGGACCTATATGATGGATGGTGGACATCAAAGGTGGGCACACATAATGAATGGTTCACATCAAAGGTGGGCCCCACATGATAGATGGACCGCATCAAAGTGTGGCCCAGCATGACGAAACATCCACATCAAGTGGGCCCCATTTGATGGGTGGTCCACATCAAAGGTGAGACCCACATGATGGATGATGATCATTGAAGGTGGGCGCACATGATGGTCAGTTAACATCAGAGGTGGGCTCACATGATGAACGACTCATATTGAAGGTAGGGCCCCACACAATGAATGATTTACATCAAGGTGGACCAACATAATCGACAGAGTGGGCTTTACATGATGAATGACCCACATCAAAGTGTGGCCTCACGTAATGAAAGATCCACAACAACTGGGCTTGACCTAATGAGTAGTCCACATCCAAGGTCTCGCATGATGGACGACCAATATGCAAAGTGGGCCATATAATGGATGACCACATAGAAGGTGCGCCCCACACATGACGAATGGTGGATATCAAAAGTGGACCCCACATGATGGACAATCCACTTCGAAGGTAGGCCCCACACTAATGGACACATCAAATGTAGACTCCAAGTGATAGATGATGAGTGGTGGACATTGAGGGGCTCTACATAAAGGATAATTAGCATTAATGATGGGGCCCATATGATGGATAGCCTACATCAAGGTGGGCCCGTAATGATGAATGGTCCACATCGAAGACGGGCCTTGCATGATGGATGACTCACTTTGAAGGTTTAGCTCACATGATGGATGGTTTACATCAAAGGTAAGCTCTATGTGATGGATGATATACATTTAATATACAACATAATGGATGGCACAAATATCTTAAAATATAAACATTGTAGCCATTCATTCTTTTTGTTATTTGGGGCATGGTTCATCTATGGTGAGATCTAACAAAATAATCATTTGTATTGCTCTTATAATAGAGTTGGTGTAACCTTTAAAAATGAAGTGATCAACCGATCATTTTAATTTTTTTTTTTTTTAAGCTCTTATTTAAAATTTTTGCCAAACGTGTTTTTTTTTTTTTCAAATAAAAGCTTTTTTTTGGACTTGAAAAAGTGATTTTACCAACCGAGCTTATTTAAAATAAGAGAACCACTTTTAATCCTTAATGCAAACAGTGCATGTTAATGGCTTATCCTTAACACTACCAAAAGGAAAATACTATGAACCAATCCAAACCATCCAATCAATCAGTTTCCCCTTGGATCAACCATTGACCAATTGGAAGGTCGTTATCAATCACCTAGACTTGGATGCACCTTCAACTTTATTAGGTCAGCATACTATAATTCTACAATTAGCACATATCCTAATTGTTCTGAACCGATCAATGGATGGACCATAAAATGAAAATTGCATCACTTCCATCCAATCAAGCAGTTGCCTCTTCCATCCACCATTGACTAATTGGAATATCACTATCAATCACCAAGACTTGGATGCACCTTTAACTTTATTAGGTTAGCAAACTATAATATTCTACAATTGGCACATTTTATAAATCCTTGGATGTATGGTAAACATGAAGTATACCAGATGAACGGTTTGGATTCCACATACACATCATAGGTGGGCTGCACCCACTCTAACTTATGGTGATTGCCATAACGTACGTATGAGATGATTCCCTTGCATGATTATTTGGACATCAGTATCATCTGTTCTGACCTGGGCTATAACCAAAATTCAGATTGATTGGACAATCCTAACCATTGGATTGGAGGTCTACTAAAGAAAAATGGATGGAAAAATAAATTCTAACATGTCTGTATAAAGTCACGCGGTTGGTACAAGGAAATGAGCATTTGAATTTGGAAAATCCCATAAGCTCGTAGAAGTCATGAAATTGCATTTGATTTGGATTTGACAAATTCAAACTACGAATACATGGATTTGGATAGCATTTTTTTATATTATAATGTTAAAGTATTTAATGCAGTATTTTTTTATTTTCTTTTAAAATATTTTCTCATTGTCAACATTTGCCGGTTCTTCAATCTTCTTCTTCTTCTTTTTGAATTTTTATTTTTAGAGATTTGGAACCCAAATCCGTATATTTGTGGATGTGAAAACTTCGGAAACTTTAAGGATTTGGCAAATCCCAACATAAGACAAACACGACGAAGTGATTGAGGGATTTTTATATATTAGTCCGCAATTAATTGGGTATTTATGTTCCGCTGCCTAATAAAATAGGTGTTTCATTGGGCTACCTCATTGATTAAGGTACGTTCCATATGGCTATCCTTTATTTAATTTTCTCTACGTTCGGTAAGGTTGCTTTTTCTTTAATAGCAAAAATACTCCTTTTTAAGAGGACAGCAGAAAGTAAAGAAAAAATAAAAAATCTTCAGCCACAAGGAAAACACTACTACTGTTGAGTCATATATGAGGCGACACTTACTGACGAACGACCCATATTGGGTCAAGCGTGTGTGACTAGAGTTAATGTCGAGCATGCCGGAGTTGTTCTTGCTATAATTCAGAGATTTGTAGGTTTGCGAAGTAGTATGGTACTCAATAAGACCGAGGTCAATCCACATGGACTACATGGTAAGAACACTAGTAGAAAGCTAATAGAATCTAAGTTTTTCTGTTAGGGTGAATTGAAATTTTCTTAGAAAACAATCAATAAACGACAACTAAAGCACTAGGGATCCACATTTAATAAACTATTACTATAATTCACCAATTCAACCTGATAACTTAATTGGAACTGAATAATGAGTCCTTCCAATTGGAAGATAAAACAATTAAACCAATAATAATTCCCAACTAAAGTTATGAATCTCAATTGATCGATTTCACATGAACTAAGTAATCAATCGTACGGAATTCCAAGAATCTATTGTACCTGGAGTTTATAATAGATTAAGGGATTTTACAAATCAAAACGTTTATCAATACTAAGAATTCAACCAAAACAATATCAAGTCATCAATCACACGATAATTCTTAAATTAAAAATGAATTAATAATAAGATCCATTAAAAGGTTCACCCCTTAATCTTTTCCATGAGATTAGTCAACCATAGATAATAAACTAATCTCAAAAGGAAATAAAAACATGAAAACAAAGCTAGAACTAGAAGAGGAAGAAGAAAACTTGAAGTAGAAGAGGCTCACTTGCCCCCCACCCTCTCTCTCTCTCTCTCTCTCTCTCTCTCTCACACACACACACACACACACACACACACACACATCCTTCCTTGATACCCTAAACACATTTAGAAGCCCTTCTTAAATTCTCTCTCTCTCACACATCCTTCCTTGATACCCTAAACACATTTAGAAGCCCTCCTTAACTAGGAATTTCCACAGACTTTGAAATAGTCCCGCACTTACGCAACTATACATGCATTGTCAATTGAACCTTCGATCGATTGACTTTAACCAATCCATACCTCCTAGTTTATCGAATTGAAGATGTCTAAAAACATCCAGTAAGCAGTCTTGAATTTCTACCAGTTGGAGAATGTGCATTGACTACTGAAAATTGAATACTGTCACGAGAAAAGAACAGTTTCCTTTGCCTTTTGTTAATTATATTTTAAAAAGGTTAGCAGGTCATTCCTACTACTCCTTTCTTAATGGGTATTCGGGCTACAATCAGATAAAGATGGCCCTTGAAGACTAAGAAAATACCACACTCACATGTCCTTTTGACACCTTCGCATACTGATGGATGTTATTTGGATTGTGTAATGCTCCCTTCACATTTCAGTGATGCATGTAAAGCATTTTTTTGACATGGTAGGGTAATTTTTAGAGGTTTTCATGGATGACTTCTTTTTCTTTGGTACATCCTTTAGTGAATGCCTTGAACATTTAAAATTAGTGATGAATATATGCGAATAAAAGACCCTTGTGCGGGATTGGAGAAATGCCATTTCATGGTTCAAAAAGGGAGTCTTTGGACACATTATATCGTTTAATAAAATTGAGGTAGACAAAGCCAAAATCAACTTAGGGCCTGTTTGTTAACACTGAATCTTTGTACTACGCGGAATTTGGAAAATGTTTTATGTTTAGTGGTGTTTGTTAACGCGAATGAAGGAAAGCGCTCCACCATTTTATGCCGAAATTTTTCCATGATAGGAGTCTAGCTTAATGGGGAATCAAGAATGCATTCCATGATTATTATTTTTAATCCAAAATTGTCCTTCGGGACAAAAATTTTCTCCCTTACGTTATATACATCCCAGCTTTTAACATGGGGTACTTCTCTGAGCCCACCATGATTTGTGTGTTAGATCCACACCGTCTATTAACTTTTCTATATCATTTTAAAGCATAATCTGAAAAAAGATACACTTCTAAAGCTCAAGTCAACCACACCACATAAAGTAGTGGGACAAGAGCGACTACCGTTAAAACCTTCTTGATGTCCACTGTGAAGCTTATTTGCCATCAAATCTCTTTATAAGGTCATACAAACCTGGATGAAGGAAAAACACAAAAATCAGCTTGATCAAAGCCTTATGTGGCCCTAAGAAGTTTTCAATGATAGTCACCCAATTCCCACAATTTCTTGTAGTGTGGTCCACTTAGGCCTTAGATATGCCTTGTTGTTTGTCTTAATTTCTAAAATAATATGAAAAAACTGAATGGACGATATGGATAAAACATATACATCATGGTAGGCCCCATAAAGCCCTTAATTGTCCATATTTAGGTAGATCTTGGTGGGGTAGTACATGATCTCCTCCCAGATTTGGGTGCGAAGTATGTGTAAATGCCTTTCGCATAAAATTCCTGCGTTGGAATCGTAGGCAAAGCTCACTGTTATGTTTGTGATAAATCTCATCTGTCCATCTGTGTTTTGAGATCATTTTAGGACTTAAGACAAAAAATGAGGAGGATATAAGATTTAAGTGAGCCGCACTAAAGGAAAAGGTGGGTAGGAAAATTCCTATCGTTAAAACCTCCACGGGGTTGATAGTGATGTTTATATGTCATCAATACCATTCATACTGTCATTCCTAGTGAGATGAACTCAAACCACAAATATTAGCATTATTGAAAACTTCTGTGACCCCATGAATATTTTAATTATGGGCGTCCAATCCTCACATTTTTCGACCCATTTGAGTATTGGATACGACTCATTTTTAACACTATATCCTAAAATGATCACAAAACGGATGGACGGGGTGGATTTCACACAAACATCATGGTGAGCCCCACCTATATTTCGACCGATAGACTTCCTGGGAAAGGCTTTCCCATGAAATCTGGCTCACACTTGTGGACATGTTTTGGCTGGTGATGGTGCCACTAGCTGGGTGGTTAGTGGTCGGTGCTTTGTGGGTCCACCATGATATATGTGTTTCATCTACACCATTCATCCATTTTTCCAAATCATTTAATAGATCATTGATATAAAAAATGAGGCATATATAAATCTCAGGTGGACCACAACAAAGGAAAACAACAGTGGTTAAGCACCTACCATAAAAAATCTCTTAGTGACCACTGTAATGTTTATTTGACCTTAAACCTGTTGATTAGGTCATACAGACTTGGATTGAAGGGGAAAACAAATATCAACTTGATACAAAATTTTTGTGGGCCCAATAAGTTTTTAATGGCCGGTAATCAATCAACACTGTTTCCTATGATGTGATCCACTCGAGATTTGGATATACCTCATTTTTGGGATCATGGATAAAATGACCTATAAACATGGATGAACATAGTGGATGAAATGAATACATCATGGTGGAGCCCACAAAACACTGACCAATAGCCATTAGCTAGTGGCAGGGTAACTAGCTAATCTGCCTCCCCAATCCGAGGGAGCAGATTTGGTGTGACCTCGGATCCACTGAGGTGGTTGGGACCTTGATTGTGGGGCCTATTGTGATATATGTGAGTACATCCATACCATCCATCTATATTGAAAGCATATTTTAAGGCATGATCCAAAAAATAAATTAGCTTCAAATCTTAGATGGACCTTTGTATAGGAAACAGTGGTGATTGACCATTTAAAAATTCTTTTGGGCAACAAAAGCTTTAAATCATGTTGATATTTGTATCATCTCTTCATCTAGCTGTTTGTGACCTTTTCAACATGTTAGATGACAAATAAACATTTCAATGAAATTCATGGAGTTTTCAAAGGTAGGGATTCAATCACAATTGTTTCATATGGGTAAATGTATCAAATTAATATATTTCAAACATTTCAGAAGTTAGTTAACAAACAAGTTATTCTAGATTCACTATTAGTTTTCTGACTTAGGATTCAGATTTCAGATTTAGACTTCAAATTCAGACTTCGGATTTCAGATTTAACAAACAGGCCCTTAATCTCTAACTTACCTCCACTTAAAAGCATATGCGACGTGCGATCCTTCTTAAGACACCAGATTTTATCGAAGGTTCATAAAGGACTTTAGTCTCATATCTTGTCCTTTATGCAACCTTCTTCAAAAGGAAACTCACTTTGAGTGGAGTGAGGAATGCCAGAAAGCTTTAACCAAGTTTAAGGGCATGTTGACTAGCGCTCCCATCATGCAACTACCCGATTGGAGTTTACCTTTTAAAATAATGTGTGATGCAAGTGATTATGAAATTAGGACAGTATTAAGCCAGAGAAAAGAGAAAAACCCCTATATTATTTACCATTTGAGTAGAACTCTAAACCCTGCCTAGGTGAACTATTCTACTACAGAAAAGGAACTCATTGTCTAGTGTTCGCTTTGGAAAAATTTAGGCCCTACTTGATAGGATCCAAGATCATTATATTCACTGACCATGCGGAGCTGAAGTGTCTTCTTTCTAAAAAAGATGTTAAGCCTCACTTGCTAAGATGAATTCTTCTACTTCAAGAGTTCGACCTGAAAATCTGAGATAAGAAAGAAGTAAAAAAACATAATGGCTGACCATCTCACTCGGCATGCTGTCTCTAATCCCATGGAGATGACACCTATTAATGATATGTTCCCTGATGAACAACTTTTTGAAGTCTCCGAATTACCATAGTATGCTAATATTGCTAATTATCTTGCCACAAGAACAATTCTTACTCACTGGACTGCGTAAGATATGAAAAAAAATTCTTCGTCAAGATATGTAAGTTCTTATGTGATGATCCATATCTTTTTAAATATTTCCCAAATTAAATCATTAGGAGATGTGTGCCTGATAAGGAACAACAAAGTGTCATCTCCTTTTGCCATTCTCATACATGTGGTGGCCACTTTTTAACTAAAAAGACCACAACAAAAATTCTTCAGTGTAACTTTTATTGGCCCACTATGTTCAAAGATACACATGAACTTTGTAAAGCGTGTAATCAATGTTAAAATTTGGGAAGATTGTTCCATAGAAAATGATGTCATTGAACCCCATTCGTATCATTGAAGCATTCAATTGATGGGGCATCGATTTCATGGGACCATTCCCCCAATCTTTTGGAAATATTTATATAATACTCGCTGTTGATTATGTCTCCAAATGGGTCGAGAAAATTCCATGCAAGAATAATGACCATTACATGGTCATTAAATTTTTAAAGAAAAATATTTTAGTCCAGTTCGGAATACCTTGAGTCATTATAAGTGATGGAGGATTTCACTTTTACAATAAACCATTCGAAGCATTAATGAATAAATGCAGTATTTTTCATAAAGTGAGCACCTCCTATCATCCTCAGATGAGCGGTCAAGATGAAATATCAAATAGGGAAATAAAATAAATTATTAAAAAAGTGGTTAACCTGGATCGCAAGAATTGGTCACTTTCACTAACCGATGCATTGTGGGCTTATCATATAGCATATAAAACCCCTATTGGTATGTCACCCTTTAGCCTTGTTTATGGGAAGGCTTGCCACTTATGTATATAGTTGGAGCATAAAGGATACTGGGCTATAAAGAATTTCAACTTCAATCTTGACAAAGTCGGCTTATTGCGTAAATTAAAATTGAATAAAGTTGAAGAAATTCAGAATGATGCTTACGAGAATTCTAGGATATACAAGGACGGAATGTAAGTATTTCATGACAAGAACATTCTTGGAAATTTTTTTAACCAAATCAGAAAATCCTATTGTATAATTTGAGAATTCATCTTTTTTCAATAAATTGAGATCTCATTAGATAGTTCTCTTTGAAGTCAAAATGGTTTATCCTCATGGGGTTTTCGAGATAGAACATATAATGAATGGTAACATTTTCAAAGTGAAAGGTCATCACTTTAAACCATTCATTGAAAAATTTGATTCATAGGATTTGTCTATCCCTCTAACAGATCGCCTTCTAGTCTGATGGAGGTCCATCTATCCATGTATTTCTTTCCTAAGATTAGGTTAGAATAGTTTAGGTTTGTTTTAGTTTTGTTTTTGTTTAGTGTTAATACCTTTAAATGGTGGAGAATTTATGTCATTATATTAATCCTCCTCATGTACTCTCTCTCTTACTCATTCCTCTTTTATTTTTGATTGTCTCATGTTATTCTGCATTGCATATCCTTTTACATTGAGGACAGTGTAGATTTTAAGTTGTGGGTGAGATTAGAAGGAACTAATCAGTATTTCCTTAGTTTTGAGAAAAAAATTAAACTTTTTAATTTTTTGATTTCAAAATTATCTTTAAAGATTGATATTTTGGGTATCTGAATATATTTGAGTATAAGATGATAAGATATAAAGTAAATTTGAAAGTCTAAAGTCTAGTAGATTAGTAGATTTTTTAACAAGTTCTTTTTAATAAAATTATTGATAGAAAATTTAAACATCAATTGAGTCTAGTTCACATTTCATGGCTAACTCATATCCTGGAAAGTTAATTTGAACTCTTAATGTTTAACTTGGTAAGTACTTAAAAGTGTTAATAACTAAGTCTGGAGATCCTTATCTACCTTGGTATAAGAAGAAGAAAAAAAAAAACAGCTAAAATATAGTTGGAATCGATAATGCCTACCTATTGTATGTAATTAAATGAGAAAATAAGGAAAATGAAATGAAAGAAGAGACGATAGTGTGAAAGCCATCGATAAAAAAATAAAAAGCTTGAAAATAAGTGAAAATGAGATAGGTTCGGAATCAATAACTTGTGTTGATCTGTCCACTTTGAAGTAATAATCGTAGTTATTATTATGGCAAAAAGTTTAACTCTTATGGATTATAAGTCAAAAATTCACTGAGCGCACTGGGAACATGATGTTTAGATGCATTATATTAATTAATTAATGAAATGGAGCTTAGTTTAATGGTTTACTAGTGATATTAGGTTCTTGACTAACATATTCCATTCTTGTATCTTTGATTCTGACATATGTATAAGATTGCACAGAATATTGTTTTTCAGAGAAAGGTTTGAAATTTGGATATTGAAGATTAGTTTTTCACATGTTTTGCTAAAGACTAGGAAAATGCTGGTTAGTGGGTGTGTTGAGTGTGAAATATTATATCTTTTATCCTTATTATGCATTGGTTTTATAAGCACAGATGCGCTTAATCGATTCAATTATGTATGCTTCCTTATACGAGGTGATTTAGAGAGAAAAAGTGAAAAAGATGATTAAAAAGAAGATTTAATGGTCAAAGAATGACTAAAAGAATATTTGGAAAGTTGGAGGTGTTTAATGAAGAATTTAAGTGCCAACGATCCAAGAAAAGTAGGTGTTAAAGAGAGAAAAGAACGGTGAAATCACAGGGTCCTATAATAGAATAAACAGACTATTTGGTCCGACCGAATGTGCACAGAATAGTGTAGCAACAAACTGTGATTTTTGGAGATAATTTGGCTCACCATTCGGTCCCTTCGGTGCAACATAAGGAAAACATCAACTTCAGATGCAAATCAAGGAAATTCGGCTATAACCAAGAGTTAATTCTTTATAACCGAAGGTCCCGGTCGACTATAACTGAAGAGTAACCAAAGTGTGCAAATTGAAGTTAGTTCTAAGACAGTGAAGATTTTTCCTATTTAAAGGGATGTTTTAGACTTTCTAAAGGACGAATTAGGGTAGAAGTGGTAAAGCAATGAGTTGTGGAGCTTAAAAGTAGTCTTGCTTCTGAAATTGCGGATTAACCATTACAAGCGAAGTTTGAAAGTATGTCTATTGCCTTAGAGGGGGGTTAATAGGACTTTTCAAATTTTATTTAAACTAATAACATGTACTTACTTTTAAGTTCATAAGTAAAGCATTTTCAATGATTAAAAAAGTGCATAATCATGGTCTAATCAGTGAAATACATCATTCATGCATTTAGACAAACATGTTTGGTATAGAAATTAAATAGAGAGAAGAGTTCATCAACACATCACAAATAAGGAATTAAAACATTCACCACAATGCACACTATTGAGGCATAAAAATCGATCAGAAGAAGAAAGAGGATTCCCGAAGAAGACAGAATTTTGCACCATTTAGTTGTGCGGCGCACAATAGGAGTTGCCTCAGAGGTATTGTTGTGCAGTGCACAACAGAAGATGATTGAAGATAGCATTGTGCTGTGCACAATAGGTATATTTGCACAATCAATCTTTTATGAAGAGCCCACATGTGCGGAAGGTTATAAATACCACACTAATCCCTATGTTTCATTCATTCGAACGACACTAGAGCAGTAGAGAAAAGTTCAGACTTCAGAGGAATCCAGGTATTGGAAGTACCTGTTGAGTGGCGTACAACAAGTGATCCGCACAACAAAAAGCGCCACACAATGGAAGTGGTCAGCACAATAGAAGTGGTTTGCACAATGGAAGTGGTTCGCATGATGGATGCGCACAACAACCATGTTCGTACAATGGGTCCATTGTGCGGACAGTTAGCTCAAGTGATGATTATTCATCTTGAAATGATTAAAAGAATCCTAATTTAGGTTGAAGGATTAAAGCATCTCAGAAGCCTGGAATCAATCAAGATGAATATTATTCCAGCATAATAGCATCTCCATACTGAAGAAATTAACAATTGGAACATTTGATATTTATATTATATTATGTAAATACTTTACTTTGGAATCAAAGGAGAGAAAGGATGTAAACGAATTCAAAATAAATGAAATGTAATAATTGTTCTCTTCACTCTTCCTTCGTTATTGTTGAGTAAAATAATTCTCCCAAATTAAATGCATTTATTTCTTGTTGAAACAAAATGGGGACTCCACTGGGGATTTTATCTTTCTATTTTACTTGATATTAACATAGGAGCGATACAGAGAATTTTCACCACTATTTGGCGTCATATATACGCCAAAATGGCGACTCTCAAAGGGAACATCCTCCCTTTCATCTCCAAAGTAAAGTATGTTCTTATTTAAGTACCAATCTTCATTGTTTCTCAATAATCCAAGAAAGGAAAAAACTACAATCAACTAATGGCAATCACTACAAACAAGATAGTCTTTTATTTTACATCGACCGGGTTTGTTATAGAATACACCGACAGACAAACTTTGCACATCAAGAAAGAGTCTATGGTAGTTAGATGCAAGGAATCTCGAGCCACTACCGCAATTGTAACCGCCTCACCGTTAGCACAAGAGGATGGGAATGATTGGGTCATCGTGTCACACTGAAGATCAAGAGCTCGAAACATCTCGACCGCCAGGACGAGTTCATTGGCACATAAAATAATAGGGCCAGTGACACAAAACGCAGCCAGAAAGAACCCCGAACTCGCTCCTCCGGCAATATACCTTGGGAAATCCATTCCTTCGTTGACATCCCATGATTTTCCAGCTTTGCCTGCTGCTTGAACTCAATGGATAAGGAAACAGAAAGGTAAGTCACTGATGGCAAGCCCGCCAATTCCCGCATCACCTCACATTGTATCACAATTGGCCGAATGCTATGGAAGTACAGGAAAATTGAATTTTGATAAGCTCCATTATATCAATATCTTCCTATTCCACTCCAACGACAGCTCCATCAGGAAATGGAGAGGCTGTCATATGTATGGCTGGGATAAGTTAAGGTCCATCGCCGACTACAGAAGATCGTACAACCAAGATGGCACAAGCATAAAGAACACTAATGGAGGAATGCAGAAATCTCTGGGAAGCTTTAACGACACTTGTGCATAATGTAGCTTAGATGACGGTTCCTCCTATGATGGGCACCATGAATGGACGAGACCAACAGCCTGAAGGTTCCTAACTGCCGAGAGCAGGAGCACTTAGATCTGCTCCCGCAGTAAGGGCAATAACTCAAGAGGAAGTATGACAGGTAGTTGAAGAAGCTGTTAAAATGGAAAGAGAGGACGAGAACACTGGAAGATTCAGGTATCGAACGCCGTACCCGAGAGAGGTAGAAGATATTCCTTTTTCGGCCAATTTCAAGCATCCCGACTTTCAAAATTTCAATGGAGATGGATCACCGGAGGAACATCTCATGCACTTCATCACCAGCATGGGAAATTTTTCTACAGTGCCGCAATACTGCCTTTGGCTATTTCTTTCTTCTTTGAAAGGGAAGGCGTTTCGATGGTACTCTGATTTATCACTAGGATCAATGCGGACTTGGAAGCAAATGCAAGATGCCTTTATGTCAAATTTCTTTTCGTCAAAGCGTGGTGTCAGCATCATAGAATTGGCTTCGGTACGACAAAGAGAAGGGAAGCCCATAGAGAAATTCATAGACAGGTGAAAAACATTGGGAGCCTCTTGTAGATAGTTACTGGAAGAGAAAGAGAAAGTGAGAATGTGTTTGAACTCCATGGAGACAGGAATCACATTTGGTCTCACTAGTGACGATATAAAAACTTTCCGTGACATGGCTACAAAAGCTCACGCTTTAGAGCTAATGAGTAGGAAAATGTCAACATTTCACTATGAAACAACTAGAAGGGGACCTAATAAGCTGATAACAAATGTAGTCGATCACGAAAAGAAAAATAATGACACAAGGGAGATGAGAGGAAAGAAGACAAAAAGGAAAGAAGAATCGAATCGTCACAGAGGCAGAATTGGTGATAAAAGACCCAGGTCACTTAATTCTCATGAGGGATTTACATTCAAAAAAGAAGATGTAGTCCCTATGATGAATCAATTGTTAAGGGCTGGCAGGATAGAACTACCTCTGTCCAAACGTCCTGAAGAAGCAACAAAAACAAGAGAAAGAGACTTTTGTCGCTATCATCGTCTGATAGGATATCCAATAGAAAAATGCTTCATACTAAAACGCATAATACAAAGAATGATATACAGAGGTGAGATAATAATCAGAAAAGAAAAAGAAAGAGACGGAAAAGCAAGGTGAATGTATTAACTACCCATGAAGATACTCATGGAAGAGCAGGGAAAGAGCCTAGCAAAATGACGAGTAAAGCCGCAGTGATCACGTTACGATCAAGAAAAAAGGTAACAAGTCCCTCGAAATAGAAAGCTGAAACAATAAAAGGAGAAGTGAACGAGAATTATTGTGACAATGACCGGAACGAAGAAAAGAATAAAACAGATAAAGCAACTTATGATGTGATAAGTCATCTAAAAGGTATACCGGCTCAATTGAGTGTTTACGATGCATTGAGGTTGTCGGAAGACTCCTAGCACAGCTTGATTCACGCCCTGTCTGACAATGATGTTAGAAAGGCATTACTTACAGAGATGAAAAATGTGGAGCGCAAGGAGAAAAGGGATTGCATGCCAGGAGTTTCTTTCTCTAATGATGATTTAACTTGTGATAAAGAGCACAATAGGCCATTGATGATCGTAGGTTATATTCGTGGTAAACAAGTCAAGCGAATAATGCTGGATAATGGGTCTACAGTGAATCTATTACCATTAACAATGTTGAATGAATTGGGATACCATCGCACTGATTTATGTCCTAGTGGAATGATGATATAGGGCTTTAACCAAGATGGGCAATGCGCGCTTGGTAAGATTACAATAACACTGGAAATAGGAGAGTTAACGACAAATGTTGTTTGCCATGTTATCAATGTAGTGACAACATATAACCTCCTCTTGGGAAGACCATGGATGCATCAGTACGACATTATACCATCTACCCTCCACCAGTGTTTCAAATATTGGAAAGACGGGATACAATATAAAGTAATGGCTGATGCAAGGTCATATACAGAAGTCGAAGCTTTCTTCACTGATGCTAGATACTACGATGGATTTGCCAGAAAAGAAGAAAAGGAGAATGAAGAAAATGAAGCCCTAAGAAATGCTCATATGGAGATAACAGGAAAGGAAGCCACAAAGGCAGAATTTTCTGGGACAACAAGCACAAAAAAGAAATTTTATTTCATACCAAAGTGTTTAAAACAACCAGGACAGCCTCTGCTAACATTATTGTCACCCAAACAGTTGAAAATTTTACAGTCAAACTATACAATGCCGCTGCCATATGCCAAAAGGAACAAGCCATTTTCGGCCATTCCAAAAAGATTTCATGTCAAATCCAGTGCGAAATATCCAAAACTGATTGAATTTTATGCCCCCTCAAAAGCAAAAATAGATAAAAAGGCCGATAACAGCATGAGCTACGGGAAACTGACATTTGAAGATCTTAAGAGATATAGTCCCGCCAGCAGGAGAATCATGAAAAACATGGGATTCAATTTTGAAGAACCGACCAGGTTAAACTATGGTAAAGGAATCTAAGTTCTGATTAGGGTAAATGTGAAAAGTGAGACAAATCTTGCGGATTGGGGCAGAGTCTTCAGTAAACATGGTCACTGTTGATTCAGTAACAAAAACAGGTTTCAAAACAAGAAAGAAGAGCCGTAGAATACGTTCATAAGTGTCAACCTCCCTGAACAGGAAGCTGATCACTATATCAAGCTGTTGAAAGAGAATAAAGATGTATTTGCTTAGATGTATGTAGAAATGCCAGGCCTAGAACTGTCAGTAGCAATGCATCATCTGAATATCTCTAAAGATAAGAGATCGATCAAACAAGTGTAGAGGCGATTTCATCTAGATTTAATTCCTCTGATAGAAGAAGAAATAAATAAACTAATAAAAGTTGGGTTCATTAGAGAGGTTAAATATCCTAAATGGATATCAAATGTCGTCCCAATAAAGAAGAAAAGCGGACAAATTAGGGTATGTGTTGATTTCAAGGATCTATATGAGGCTTGCCCGAAAGACGATTTCCCATTACCAATAACCAAATTGTTAATCGACAGTACGAAGAAATATGTTGTCATGTCCTTCGTGGATGGCTATGCTGGTTATAACCAAATAAGAATGGCTCCTGAAGATGAAAAAGCTATGACATTCAAAACTTCATTGGGGATTTATTGTTATAAAGTTATGTTGTTCATCTCAAGAATGCTTGCGCGACATATCAAAGAGCAATGCAGAACATCTTTTAAGAAATGATGCATAAACATGTCGAATGTTATGTAGATGATTTAGTAGTCAGATTAAATGACCATGAAGAGCATTGTGAACATCTGACTTCAGTCTTCTATCGGTTCAGAAATAAATAGTTGAAGATGAAACCAGCCAAATGCATTTTCAGAGTGTGGTTAGGAAAACTCCTCGGTTTCGTCATTAGACACAAAGGAATCAAAATTGATCTGGGGAAAGTCAAGGCTATCTAATAAATGCCACCATAAAAAACATTGAAGGAATTAAAAAGCTTACAAGGAAAGTTGGCATATATTCGCCGTTTTATCTCAAACTCGGCATGAAGATGTCAGCTATTCTCTCATCTGATGAAAAAAGGAATGAAGTTTGTTTAGGACAAATCCTGTTAAAATACGTTCGATTCAATCAAAGAATTGTTTAAATAGCCTCCAGTGTTGGCAGCTCATGTGAAGGGTAAACTACTTATTTTATACATATTTGTTGCTGAGAATTCATTAGGGGCCCTATTGACATAGGTGAATGAACACGGGAAAGAAATTGCGCTCTATTATTTGAGTCGAACTCTAATAGGCGCAGAATGTAATTATTCTCTGATTGAGAAAGTATGCCTGGCATTAATATTTGCAGTGCAGAAACTATGATATTATTACCTTTCTCATGATATAATTTTAATCTCACGAGCGGATCCCATAAAGTTCTTAATGACAAGGCTGATGTTATCAGGAAGATTGGCCAAATGGATGTTGTTGCTCTCAGAATATACAATCACTTACGAGTCGGCAAAAGAAGTAAAAGGGCAAGCAATGGTAAATTTCTTGGCAGCTCATCCCATAATAGGCAGTGAAATTATCAGTGACGACTTTCCTGATGAACAAGTTATGATGATTGAATCGCCAAACTCATGACAAATGTAGTTCGATGGTGCTTCTCGAACATCAGGAACAGGTGCTCGAGTGATATTCATTACTCCTCAAGGCGACTTATTGGCTTATTCTTTCACACTGGGTACTACTTGTACAAATAATAAAGCTGAATATAAAGCTCTCATTATTGGAATGGAAATAGTACTAGAAATAAAAATAAAGATGTTCTAAATTTTTGGAGACTCCAAGTTGATTATAAATCAGTTGACAACCGAGTTCAAAATAAGAAAACAAGAGCTCCTTCCATACTATCAACGAGCACATCAATTGTTAGAGAAGTTCCATCATGTGGAAATCAAGCATGTACATGATTTGAGAATGCGAGGGCAGATGCTTTAGGTAGCCTGACAACAGCTTTATCCTGTCCGGATCGAAGTCCTCTTTAGGTAACAATAGAAGAAAGAAGGTTCTTGCCCTCATCAGAAATTATTTATGAAGCCACTGAAGCACTTCCTATATCGTGTTTGGAGGTTACGAAGGACGATTGGCGCCAACCTTTTTATCTTAAGTATGACATTCTAGCAAAAGATTCAGCACAAAGACAACAAATCAGATAGAGATTGAAAAGATTCGTTATGTATAACGAAATATTATACAGAAGGTCCTACAACGAAATGCTATTGTAATGTCTAGATGCACAAGAAGCAAATCAAATATTGTAAGAGGCCCATTTTGAAGAATGTGGAGCACATCAAGTCGATCAAAATTTCTTCCATCGAGTGCATCGAATGGGATATTATTGGCCCACAATATTCAAAGATGCTATAGAATATGTGAAACAATGCCATGAACGTTAGATTCATGGAGATGTCATACATGTGCCTCCTGAAGATCTTCATCAGTCAATAGCTTCTTGGCCTTTCGCTTCTTAGGGACTCGTGTCATTGGTCTTATAAATCCACCTTCGTCTAAAGGAAAGCAATATATATTGGTAGCGACAAATGATTTTTTCTAAATGGACTGAAGCGATTGCACTTCGACATGTCAAAGAAAAAGACGTTGTGAATTTCATCCGACATGCGATAATATATCGCCATGGCATCCCAAAAAGAATCATTACTGATAATGGTACCCCTTTCAAGAATAGGGGTGTGGAAAAGCTGTGTCAAAAAATCGGTATTCATCACTCATTTTTAACACCTTACTATTCACCGGCCAACGGATTAGAAAAGGCATTCAACAAGACGATTGGAAAAATACTAAAGAAAACTGTCACTAGAAATAAGCATGACTGGGATGAAAAGTTACAAGAAGCTTTATGGGCTTACAGGACTATTCACCGAACTGCGATGATTTATGATTTTGAAAACTTTATCCCAATCAAAACACAAGTCACATAACTCAGAGTGGCAGTACATCAGTTAGTAACAGATGATGAAAATGCAAGAATAAGGCTAGCAGAATTGGATTTGCTCAATGAAAATGATTGGCAGCCCAACAGCGATTGCAATTATATCAAGCAAGAATCTCTGCCGCCTTCGACAAGAAAGTCAGGCATCGCTCTTTCAAGAAAGGTGACATGGTGTTGATGTTGAAAAGACCAATAGTAGTCATCCATAGAACGGGGGGTAAGTTTGACCCTAAGTGGGATGGTCCGTACATAATAACCGAAGTATATTCCAATGGAGCGTATAAGGTTGTGGACCAAGATGGACAAGGTGTTAGCATACTAGTCAATGCTCGCTTCATCAAAATATATCATCCCTGAAGATAGATGGGTTTTTGATCTAGAAGATTATCAATATAATCCTTCTATATCAAAGGGGGTAAAAATAGGCAAAATGATGAAACAGCCTCAAAAGGCAATGTCATGTATTCTTCCGTATATGAATGAATAAAAGGCAAATTCTCAAGCAAAAGGAAATTCTCGAGTATGACAAGATCAAATACATCAAAAATGATATTATCATCAATTATTGTCAAGCGCCGATGATCATCACCAAATTAGCAATCATCGTTGTCATCATTAATTGTGGACACAAAAGTCATCTAATCGAAATTGTTATCATCGCCAAGTCGATACACTATTTTAATCATGAGCATTATCAAAATATCATCAGCAGCGGCGATATATCACTTGTCGATTTACCATTCATGGCAGTGGAACAAGCCTATATGGCTAACCACACAAATTCTACGACAATAATGGCAATTCATCATTTACAGCGGTGTAGCCAAGCTTATATATAGCCAACTACGCATAAGACCTACCATCATCAGCAATATATAAAATTATGCATGCAGCAGTGAGAAGCCAGTGGCCTTAAAAACCCCGCGAAGGCCATCACATGCTTAGACTCATGCGGGCAGTGGATGAAGCCAATCACTACCAAAAGCCATAAACAGCCAAGAGTAAAAGGGGGCTAATTACTCGTGAGACCTATGCTGTATTTATAGCTTCCGACAGCATCACAAGAGATGGTGAGAGAAAATGCCCTCTTGTAAAGGGGTCCGACCTTGCAGGCGAAGAAAAAGCGGGCCGTAGTGTGTGCTCTTTGGCTTGTCCATAGATAGGCCAACCATGCATAAGACCCCTAGATTTCTGGCTTGATTTCAGTAGTAACTCATAAGGAAAGGTTTTTACCCTCCTCATTGATGGACTAGCGGCCTTGGATTTGGTAACTAAAGGTAGTCTTGTGCACCCCGTGAACTCTAGAGAGTTGCTGCGGCCAACCCTGTATATAAAACCCACCGAGTTCACTACCCCGGTAGCTTCATTGAGCCCCTCTGATGGACCGCGGTTTGTGAACTCCCCAACTATGATCAGTCCAGTGAACTCTAAAGAGTTACAGAGGCCATTCACGTGAGACCCGACTCCAACTACTTATGAGTCTGAAAAACTGTGATTGCTCTACTACTCAAGAGGTTAAACTATGTGTCAAACTAACTTTAAACCAAAATTCGCCATGCTCATTAAAGTAAATACCACATAGGGGAACTATACTAACAATCATGATATATTACATGATAGATTAAAGCATGACTATGTGAATTAACAGAGGCAATATTGTATAAGCATGTGTTCAAAATTAATTATCCTGATAAAATTTCTGAAAATATACTTGCTTTAAGAAAAACATCATAATTCATTCATGAACTTTACAAGGCAAAAAAGGTTACATGCAAAAGCAAAATTTCTACAAATCTTCTAACATGCCTAATGTTGTCATGTATCTTTGTAAATCTTCTTTCAACTGAACTCATGTTGTAGTATTAATTTGTTCAGCCTCGAGAATAATCTTGGCTTGATCAGGAACATCAACCAGTTCTTGTTCCAGGAAAGCCGCAACTTCTTTGTTCTTCATTTGCTCAACTCTTTTGATATCGGTAATACGAACATTAACTTTAATTTCTTCCATGATCTAGTGGATATTTGATTCCTCTTCTTGTCTCTTGACTTCAAGTAATGCAATCTCTTTCTGCAAAAAGGCAATCTGATTATCAATGATTATCTTATTCTTATCAGAGGCCTTTAGCCTATGGTGAAGAGATTGATGTTCAACATCGTAACCAAATATGAGGTCATCAGTTCGGGAAATCTTCTCCTTGAGGGACATCAATTCTCTAGGACAATCCAAAATATCTGGGACAATAAATATGTTTCGTGCTGATTCCTAATTATTTATAGAATCATAGAATTGTGACAAAGAGTTGTGCAGAGGAAGAACGTTGATATGGGCTAGCTTCGCTGAATGATCAAGAATAGCTAAGACACTATCCAAGAAAGGCCATTGTGTAAGATATTTGAAAGCACTTACAATGACAGAAATAACATTCTTGAAAAACACAAGCATAAGAGGTGATACTTTCTTCAGAGAAATTTTATAAAAAACTGTGGCTACAAAATTAGAACCTGCAGATCCACTTAAAGTTGACACAATCTTAGCTAAAAAGGAAAAGGAATGACGTAATTAGAAATGTCAAAAGTTAAATATATGAAAGTAGGAAGAGTAAAAAAATTGTACCCTCTCTGAGGGCAATTCAAAAAGTGGTTGGTATAAAAGATACTCCGGCTCCAGAAGACACAAGAATGTTTGCAGCAACAATCACAACGTTAAGAGAAAGTTCACGAACTCTAGTGCTCGAATCCAAGGTTGTTGGAGTTGGGATATCAACAGGATCAAAAAGAAATTCCAAACTCCGAGCAACTGGTTGAATAGGAGAAGGATGTGCAACGAAAACTTTCTCAACATGAATAGGAACATCGATGATTACATTAACAACTGGCGGGACCTGTGTAGTGTCCTGATTCACTTCTATATTCTGAGGAGAAAATAATGTCTCTGGTTCTATGTGAGTATCTGGTAGAGGAATCTCAGCCTCTCTAGATGTAGAAACTTCGAAAATAGCCAGAAGGGCAGTAGGACCTTGCTCAATCATATCAGTAGTTTTTACAATACAAGGAGAGTATGAAGCATTGAAAGAAATGAAGATGTTCGCGATTAGAGAACAGCTAGAACCCCCATAATCAAGTTGTTCCTCATTAAAAGAAGCCATCCTGACCGGAGAAGAAATATCTTAATGATCTGGCTAGATTTCAATGGACGGAACATTAGTCTTGACCTCACCTTCTTCACCAACATCCACTTCTGCATCCTCTTCTTGATTATCATCTGCTAAAACATTTCCCTCATCAGTTAAACTTGTAGAAGAAGAGACGCTAGAGGTTTCAGTCTCTACTGAATATTTTGATGAACTTTCTTCGGAAACTGTTTGTTTGCCTGTAGGAGAAGGGCTGACTTTAATAGGAAAAAGGTGAACATCATCGGTAGGAGGAATTTGTGAAGCTTGAGCCTGAGGAGACAAAGATTTGGCTCGAGAACGAGTCATAGGAGAATTGGTAACTATAGTCTGACCCGCAATAGGAGAAATTACAGTTGTAGCTCGATCCATAGTAGGAGAAGCCGTAGCTACAGTTTGACCCTCTGCTTCTCGAGTAGGGAAAGAAAGAATAGTGCCAGGAGTCTCAAATTCGTCGACAGAAGTGGTTTATCTTTCTACTCGCTTTGTGAGATTTAAGGGAGATCCAACGGTTGTTCATCCTTCTAGTGTATTGGGTGGCTTTATTTCCCTGATGGGCTCTTCTGTAGAAATTCTCTGACAAAGTTGGCCAAGAGTTGCAGCATGATCTTTCTCGACAAAGTAGCCTATTCCTTACTCCGGTTTATAATTCCTCAATCTAGGAGGAGGAATCCAGATAGGATGGTCAACTGGAAGACAATTGTGCACCAAGTAATACTAATGCGACCACCAACGCATCTAAGCATAAGAAGCTTGCACTTGATGATTGATGCCAGGAAGAACAAAGTGAAAGCCAAAATTTCTGGCTAGGAGCTGCTTCGATATCAAGGCCCAGTTGTATGGACCGACTCCATAGCTCCACATTATACGGGTAACTTCTTCTCCTGCATGGGGCACCGTTTAATCATAACCAAATTGTCTTGCAAACCTACTAGGGTAGTAGGGCTCTCTCCAAAATTCAACTCCTTCTCGAAGAGGTAGACTGCAAGACCTGATTCAAATCAGAAAATTTCTTTTAATAGGTTCCAAGTCATTATTGTCTTCAACTTCCCTATCTTCAGCTTGATGAGTTAGATAGAATGGAAAGAAGTCAATAGACTTCATGCTCTCAATTTTGTCAACAATCGATTCGTATACTTTCGTCACCATTTTTCGATTAAGATAATAGTATAGAGGAGGACGCTCAGGATTGACATAGGCCTTCTCAGGATTGTTGTATGTCCATAGGGAATATATTTCTAACCAGCAAAAAAAGTAATAACATGGAGTGAATGAAGATATAGCTCCGATTATCGGGCTTGAGTAATGTGTGGCAATGTTTCCAAAGCTCTATACAGGGAACATAAAACAAGGGGAGCTAAAGAATACTTCTTCTTGCCCTCCACCATAGCTCCCATAACAACAAATAAAGTGGGACGAATGGAATCTGGCCATTTGGAACTTGGCAGGACGACTAAACTTAGCCAATATGCGAGAAAAGTGGCTAGTTCAGTTTCAGGACTAAAAATAGCAGGACCTCTTATCATTCGTCGAGCAGATTCCAACTCTGGAGAATGGCTATCAGAAAACCTATGAAGAAAGAGAAAGAGTATAAGAAAACATGTATATGTGTTTAAAAAGAAGAGAAAATAAAGAAAAGGGGGGAAGGAAAGGGGAAGGAATATCAAAATCATATACCGCAGATATCTCATGAAATGTGCAAGCCACTGAAGTGGAGATATTTTGTGAACATCTGAAAAATGCAACATCTCTCTAAAAAGCTCAATAGTAGAGGCAAAGATGTGAGGATCCCTTCCAGGAGTGAGATAAGCGAATTCTGCATTGGTAGGAATAAATTCATCGAGAAAAGAGTCTGTAATGGGAAGACCAGCCATTCGGTGAAGATCCCATAAAGTAATGCTTACTTCATCGATCGGTAGGTGGAAGGAGTTTATTTTAGAAGACCAGTATTTCAAAAATCCTTTATAAATCATGGTATCTTTATGAAAGAAGTTGGAAGTAGCTTCTATGGCGACGTATAAATTCATTGCGATAAGGACTCCTTTGTATTTCTGAAGGATGGCTTTGACCCATGAGTTGTAGAATTGACGATAAGACAGGAGACCACGTGTTTTGAACTCTTCTTTACCCTAAAGAGAGTCTCGATCATGAAAGCGCTACTGAACAGTCTCAAAGCAGTGAGTGGGATCTAGAGATGAGGATTGTAGCACGGAGTAAGGAAGCGCATGTATGATATTTGTCCAGTCTTCTATACTAAGCCTTTCTCCGTGAGATAACCTTCCAAAATCTTCGGTTCTTTTATGAATTAATTCGCTACGTATAATAACCAAATTTGTGTCATATGATCGGAAGGTTCTCTTTGAATCATAGAAAGATGACGTTGAAGATTCAAGGGGATGATGACAGTCTCGTCCTTATAAGGATTTTTGAATTTAATTTCATTTGCCTGAGATTTGATCATATCTCAGACGTTCTGATGGCGTCTCTTATTATGATCTCTTACATTCTCCTGAAAAATTTCATCTTTACGCTTTTCCTTCTTACTCTTCGAAATGGAGGGGTGAGGGGAAGATTTGGTAGGAGCACAATGAGAATTGTCAGTTCGGAAGTTAGCAGCAGACTTTAGCCAGTTCTCCCAATTAGATTCATGACCCTTTGTTGGCGGTCCCTCCTGTTCCCTCATTAATACAACATGGAGAATGGAGTCAGCAAGATGTTGGATTCAATCAGCAATGTTGATAATTGGTGGATTTGGTACTTTGAAGAAAAAAGAGTAATTTTCAATTGATCTAGTTCTTTTCTAAGGATAGTCTTCTGATGGTGGAGGATTTGAGGATTCAGTGGCATATTTGTCAGGGGAAGCATGTGGTCTTTTAGAATGAGCCATTAAAGAGACAGAGAAAATTCAGTAAAGTCGGAACACTTAGAAAATTTTAAACGAGAAGTCCTGATTGTGTAGAACTTGTTGTGCGTAGAGATCCGTTGTGCGCTAGAAATAGTTGTGCATAAAGTTTAGTTGTGCGTTGGAATTGCTTGTGCGCAGAGTTCCATTTGTGCGTTGGAATTGCTTGTGCACAGAGTTCCATTGTGCACAGAGGTGTGTTGTGTGTAAGGAGGCATTGTGTGAAAGAAAAATAACGCATAGAAAGGTCCAGACGAGAATTCCCAATGAGCGGATTGAAGCCAAGTTCTATTTATATAAAGCTCCTAGGCTTGGGTCGTGCGCACTGATTCGTCGTGCGCTGGGATGGTTGTGCGCAAGGAGGGAATAAAGTAAATTTTGTCAAAATTGATCCTACATTTTTTACTTTGAAGATAGAAAAGAAAAAAAATGCAGGACCAAGGGAGCATCTGTTGAAGTATAAAAATTGATCAGAAGAAGAAAGGAGATTCTTAAAGAAGACAGAATTTTGCACCATTTAGTTGTGCTGCGCACAATAGGAGTTGCCTTAGAGGTATTGTTGTGCGGCGCACAACAAAAGATGATTGAAGATAGCATTGTGCGCCGCACAATAGGTATATCCACACAATAAGTATATGCGCACAATTAATCTTTTGTGAAGAGCCCACACCTGCAGTGGGCTATAAATACCCCACTAATCCCTATAGTTCATTCATTTGAATGGCACCAGAGTAGCAGAGAAAAGTTCAGACTTCAAAGGAATCTAGGTATTGGAAGTATCCGCACAACAGAAAGAACCGCATAATGGAAGTGGTTTGCACAATGGATGCACACAATAGCCATGTTCGCACAATGGGTCCACTATGCGGACAGTTAGCTTAAGTGATGATTATTCAGCTTGAAATGATTAAAAGAATCCTAATTTGGGTTGAAGGATTAAAGCATCTCAGAAGCATGGAATCAATCAAGATGAATATTATTTGAGCACAAAATCTCCATACTGAAGATCATGATATGATCTAAAATACTGCAGAAATTAAAAATTGGAACATTTGATATTTGTATTATATTATGTAAATACTTTACTTTAGAATCGAAGGAGAGAGGATGTAAACGAATTCAAAATAAATGAAATGTAGTGATTGTTCTCTTCACTCTTCCTTCGTTATTGTTGAGTAAAATAATTCTCCCAATTTGAATGCATTTATTTCTTGTCAAAACACACACAATGTATAGTGGTTCAACAATTTGCTTACTCCAATCCTGGCTGACTCTCTCTCCTAGAGTGTGTTGGATTTTACTATTCAGATGGTTTTCAATGAAGTTCATCAAAAACCTTCACAACCTACAGAAGCTTAACGTTTTCCATCCGTCGATGGCCTACAAAAGGTCTTATGAAGTCCTACACAAGAACTTGATAAGTTCTACACAAGTAAAATAAAACGTAATATCACGTCGGAAGCCTACACAATGACTTATCAAGTTTAAAAATTCAAACTCTGAAATTCAATCCTACACAAGGAATGGTTTCTAGACACAAATAGACTCTTGGTACTTACCTAGAAGTGAGTGAGCCCCATTAAGCACTTGATGAAGATCTTCTTGGATGATGAAAAAACTTTAGCTCCCTTGTACTGTAACCATAGGATGATGCTCCGTTGTAAATGCTGAGGTTGATGGGTCAAGGGTTTGGTGAATCCTAACTCGGTATTGATGGGTCTTTAAGAACTAGTAAGGATCCCCATGGTTAAGCACTCAATGTTTGCTAGCTTACGGATTTACCAATAAAAAGTGGTTGCTAGAGCATCAATGAATATTGGGGTTCATTATTGAATCCAAGATTTGAATATGCCAATGATTGCCTTCAAGACAATGATTGAAAGATGAACTCTATGAGGAAAGAGAGCTTAAGAAAATGGGTATAAACTCTCAGTATTAACTCGTACAAAGCTCTCTCAATAACTCACCCAGTTGCCAAGAAACACCTCACAGAAATATATAGAATAGATTTTCAATGGGCAGAAAACTATCAGTTTCGATGTCATTGAAGGGTCTTTGATGCCATCAAAGTGACCTTCGATGTCATCGCTAAATTCAGCAAAATATTCAAGTTGGTTGTTGGACAGTTCTGATATTTTGTGCATGCCATCGAGTGACCTTCAATGTCATTGAAACGATCCTTCGATGCCATCGAAGGGGTCTTTTGATGCCATTGAAGGATGGCTCGATGCCATCTTAAAAATCTGAATTTATGACCTGAGGTTACTAGACAATTTAGGCTCCAATTTCAATGCCATCGAACTGACCTTCGATGTCATCGAAGGTTTCTTCAATGTCATCGAAGGATGGTTCGATGCCATCATAAAAATCCAGAATTTATGTGATTTCTTCCTATAAAGTTTAGGCACTTCTTCAATGACAATGACATTGAAGCTAAGTTCAATGTCATCGAAGTTAAAGTTTCAATGCCATCGAACTGGCTTCGATGCCATCACAAAAATTCAAATTTTCCTTATTTGTTTGTTGGACAAATTGTGCTCTTTTTCGATGTCATGAAAACTATGTTTGATGCCATTAAAGAAGTCTTTGATGTCATCAAATTGGCTTCGACGTCATCATAAAAATTCTGAAAATACTTCATTTCTTACTGGACAATTGGACCTCCTGGCTCGATCCCATCGAGTTGTTCGATGGCCCTTCGATGCCATCGAAAATGTCTAATTTTCAAAGTTTAACTTTTAACTAAGACATCAACCCTCATAGAATTTTAGCATATTTAAAGATAGTTTTTCCTGGATGATTTTGGTTAAGTATAGGCTATCTTTGAGGGGTTTTGTTATAGGGTTTGGCGATGACTTGAGGCGTTCTTACCTTATCTTGAATTAGAAGACTTCAACCCTTTAAATCTTCAATCTTTGATCTTCTTGGGTCTCACTTGACTCTAAGACTCTTAATTCACACTAATTAACAAAATAGGGCACTTAATCTCCCCCTTTGTCAATTACGTGACAAAACCTAACAAACTCTATGCAACTTGATGTACAACTTGATTTACATGTCTTTGAAATAAATTTACGTTGATTTATAAGCAAACAAAGACGTGACAAACTTGACTTCCTTGATGCTCCCACTAACTTCCTAAAACACCATTGTTTCTAGAAAGATAATACGAAACATATGGTGGGAGCATGTTTCTCCCCTTTTTTGTCAATGATTGGCAAAGGATGTTAGTTAAAATATAAATGATTACCGAAAGTTGAAAATATAATCATAGTAAAGAATAAAGAATGACGAGACAATATGCATAAACACCAATTATGAGAAAGCATCAATAACTATGATAATATCATCCAAAATGATGGCCAAAGAGGGCTAATACAAAATATCCAAAATGTATATAAATAACGCAACAACCACAACATCCATACATGTAAAGAAATATAATTATGTTGTCCAATACATACAATCCCATCTCGGTGCATCCAAAAGGATACCCATGACCATGATGGTCAGACTGACACTGAGCATGCCCTAAACTAATGATAACTATCTAGACTAAGCCCTATAGGAAAAACATCATCGCAATGGCAAGTCACATGGGCAATTAGGTCCCGAACAGTGTACTGCAATGTCTGAATCATCTGCTCCATATAAGACAGGCTCTCCCCCTGTTGGATCTACTCCGCGATGATGATATCGAGGCAATCCTGTTGTCGCATATATCGGTGAGTCACCACTGAGTCCAATGTGGGTTGAACCGATGGCTCGACCTGCTGAGTTGATCCATCACTGGTCTGTGCCACCTCTATAGTGGTTGCATCTTGTGCATCATTCGTAGGCGAAAGAGACTTCAGTTGCATCTTCTTAATGTTATCTTGTGTAATCCAGGTGCCAATGCAGGTGCATCGAGGTAGGCAGAAAGTTGCACTCATGTGTAAGTTGAAAAATGATATGACCAAAAGGAAGATAATTCAATCGACTCCCCTTGATCGATAAAGCAATTTAATAAAGGATAATGGGTGGGAGACAAAGGCAGATGCCAAAGGCAACACTGTATATGATGTCTACCATAAAAGGGGTGAGATCCACCGTATTTGTATCACATGGATAGACATTGGTCAAAAAATGGAATGGAGGACACGATATGGACTCATCATGTGTGAGGAATGCAGGGCATTGTCTTGAATCTAAGGCTCGTCTCTCCCATTACAAAGAAATTTTTTCATTTTGAACCAAACAGTGGGAGAAGCCAAGTCGTGGTAGGCAGCCCTCCACTAGACAGAGATACTCCAAGAAGGTTCGTAATGCGACCCGGAGCAACTTTTACAACCGATTGTCCTACCTCAACTTCTATGGACAGAGGATCAATTTGGGGTTCCGACAATGTGACAGAAACTCATAGACTTTATTAGACTATGTCATCTTGCCAAATTTCAAAACATTTTCCCACCCTATTGCTGCTAGCATCGTATCGATGCCATATGGTTCCACACAAGCTAGATCCACACTCCTCTCTAAAATCACATTGTGTCCCTTGTACTTATCAAGTAGTGTGCTTGTTGGATGCTGTAGAGAAGGTTGTGGAACCTCACTCCGAGTGGATTGGGGTGGCAAAGGCGACGTGGTTTGTCGCCTTGGTTGGTCAACCTGTCCTGAGGAAAGTTTCTTGACCTGTCTAGGTTGAGAAGGCTCCCCCATGTTCGATGCCTTAACCTTGACCTTTGGCATGGTGAATTAGTGAGGATTCAGACAATAAATTGAAGGAAATGACAGAAAATGCACAAGAATGGATAGTATCGATAAAAAAAAAAGATTTAACAAAATAGAAGCAAATGATTGTCTTACCACTGAAAAAATGACCAAGAGACCTAGGATCCAAAGTGATTTCTTCACCAACTCACTGAGATGGAGGAGAATGAGAAGCTTGAAAGGTGAAGGGGTAGCGCGAAAGAGTCTAAAATGAAAATCAAAAGTGAAAGAGACAGTCACGTGCACACCCTTATATCGATCTCATCAATACTTTGATAGCATCGAAGTTTAAACTTTGATGTCATCGAACCTTCTTCAATGTCATCTAAGCAAGTGCTTCGATGCATCAAGGGTCCTATCAAAGGTCCCGTAGAAGCCAGACAGATAGTTAATTAACATTATTTTTGCATGCTTCAACTCTGAATATGAGATGTACACAAATATTGATCTTTAATGCTAAAATTTATACACTCAATTGAGGACACAAAAAATAATAATAACTACCAAAAATAAAGTAAACAAATTTGTACACAAAAATTGTTTAATGACGCTATGACTCCTCGGATATGACATTAAATCCATTCAAATTGATAATTACCTATATTGCACATACCCTAATGGACTTTTAGAGATCACCAAATCTACTAGCGTCCAAGGTTTTTGTTAGTATATTGGCAAGTTGTTTTTCTGTAGGCACATAGTCCAGCGATATAACATGTTCTTCAACAAGTTCTCAGATAAAATGATGATGTATATCTATGTCCTTTGTTCTTGAATATAGCACCAAATTCTTAGAAATATTTATGGCACTGGTATTATCACAAAACAGTGTCATTGTATTTTGATCAATTCCATAATCCATTAAAATTTGGTTCATCCACAGAAGCTGGACACAATAGCTATCTAATGTAATACATTTAGCATCGGCGGTTGGTAAAGAAATGGAAATTTTCTTTTTATTGTACCAAGACACTAAGCAATTCCCAATATAAAAACATTTACCGCTGGTCAATTTTTGATCATTCATATTTCCACCCCATTCAGCGTCTGAATACCCAATAATGGTAGTTGATGTGTCAAACAGGTACCAGAGGCCAAAATCTGTGGTCCCAACCACATATATATCTCATTATTCTTTTCACAGAAGTTAAATGTGATTCTTTCGGATCGGTCTAAAACATAGTGCAAGCCCCTACACTAAATGATATATCCGGTTGGCTCGCTGTGAGATAAAATAGGCTCCCGCTTATGCTACGATACAAGTGTTGGTCCACACTTTTTTTCAGTTATATCTTTAATAATTTTAGTGTGGTGCTCATAGGTGTGTGATGTGTACAGATAGACTCAAGACCAAATCATTTTACTAATTCTTTTACGTACTTGGCCTGGCTAATGAAAATTCCATTTTGGAATTATTTTACTTGCAATCCCAGAAAAAACTTTAGTTCTCCCACCATGCTCATCTCCAATTCTGATTGCATCAAGTGAACGAACTCATGAGCCATTTCTCACATGTGGAACCAAATACAATATCATCCACATAAATCTAGGTAATGAGCAAGGCATTTCCTTTCTTTTTGAACAAAAAGAGTTTTATCAACACTCACCCTAGCAAATTTATGATCAATAAAAAATTGCGTTAATTGTTTATACCATGCACAAGGAGCGTGTTTGAGATAGTAAAGTTCTTTCCTCAATCTGTATACTTGGTGAGGATGTTTGGGATCAATAAATCCCTTAGGTTGTTCGACATACACTTCTTCCTCAAGTACATCGTTAAGAAATGCACTATTTACCTCCATTTGGAATAGTTTAAATTTCAGGGCACAAGCAATGGATATAAGAATTCTAAAAAACTCTAATTGCGCAATCGGGGCAAATGTTTCATCAAAATCAATGCCCTCAATCTATGAGTATCTTTGTGCGACTAGTCTAGCCTTGTTCCACTCAAGTTTGGCTCCACTCGATTATATATATATATATATATATATATATATATATATATATATATATATATATATATATATATATATATATATATATATATATCCATTTAGACCCAATAATATTGGTATTTTGTGGTCTTGGGACAAGTTCCCACACCTCATTTCTTTTAAACTGTTATAGTTTTTCTTGTATAGCAGCTATCCAGTACTCATCTTATAGAGCTTCTGTAACATTCTTTGGTTCTATCTTGAAGATGAAGTAAAGATGATTGTTTATTGTCTCAAGTTCTGTTCACTCCCCAAGTATAGGGTTGTGATGTAGTAATAAACTCGGTAAGACCGAGGTCGAATCCACAGGGACTGATACCTGTACGTTTCCTGAAACTAGATAGAAATAGAACTAGACTAAGATATGATCTAACCAAATAGAAATTTAAGGAATAATTGTGGAGTAATTATCTAAAACTTTTAAGGAATTCAGAAGAAGGAAACTAGGGATTCAGAGGATCCACTTGTAGGGATCAGGGAGATCTTATGCCATTACCACGAAAAATACTGAACTTCTTTTAATATAGTTTAAAGAGATGAAAGGTATATGAATTAGAATGGATTCCATCATTAAACCATGCCCAGGAGGCAAAGCAAACAATAGAATTAAACTAATTACCAACCACTCAACAATGCATGAAGGTTAAGAAGGATACCGTCATCCAACCATGCCCATGAGACGATGGTGAACAACATGGCTTCCTGACATTATAAACATCAAAGGGAGAGAGAAATACTCAAAGCCATCGCAGATCTATTGTAATTTCAGTCACAACAAACCATTAAAAGAGAACTGAAAGTATTCCTTTTAATTGAACTAAAATCATCATTGGTCAGTCAGCATAATTCAATGGCATAGAGTCAGTCCCATCACGCCACAAGCTTCCCCTCTTAGCCCCAGCTAAGAGGTTTAGCTCGCCATGATGCGGCTAACCCTTAACAAAAATAAGAAGAAAAAGAAGAAACAACAAAAAAAAAACACTTTTCTCTCACTTCTTTTTCTGCTCCACATTCAAAGTCCAGTCCTAAGCTTTTCCAGCATCTTCCCTTTTCTCCACGGTTCTGCCTCCAGCCAAAACACTGCCGTTCCCTCGATCCAGCTGTGGATCACCTGACGTGTAGCAGTAAAAAAATGCCAGCCTTTTGCTTCCTTTTTTCCCTCAAACCGAGCACCTGCCAGCAGCTAAACTCCTCCTATCTCTCCCTACAATCAAGCTCAAGTTCTCCCCCGAAAAACCAAGCTCGCCACCAGCCACGTCCCTGCTACCCCCCTCCTCACGCTGCCTCACTTCCTTCATATAGGCTGATACAGCCGGCTGACTGTTCTCACGCCCAAGAGGACATGCCGTGTTGGAGTCGGATCCAACTTCAACTTCTTTACGCAGCCAAGAAGGCGTGCAGAAAATTGCCCACTTTCCTTGCTGATCAGCAAGCAATCCTCCCTATCTTGGTCAGATTTTCCGTCCCTACAAGATGGACGGTCTGGATTACCCATATGATCACCGTTCAGATAATGTAACGGCCCGCAAAAACCGGGTAACGTCCGGCGCTAAAACAGGGCCTGCGAAAGGCTCTCACTGTGACGTTGGAGGGCTCAACACTGATAGTGATGGAGAAATCCACGCCGTCCATCGGTTTTCTCCCGAAATTTCGGTCAGGAAAGAACAGTTTCTACCGTCCGTTGGGTCGCGCCACTTGATCAATCTTACCATCGTTCATCCTACGTTAAAATGTTTGAGACGCCATTGTCGCTGGTACTTTGAAATTCTTCCACTTAGGCCTTGGTAATATGGACCTATCTGGTCTAATGAACGGTCTAGATTGGTCCTTAGAGTCGTGATGGCGGCCCACTACAGAGAACTGCGATCCCTGCTTCTTCCGCTGGAACAATTCGAATCGGAGAGGGAGAGCTTTCAATCGTGTTGCCGTGCACGGCTAGTGCACCTGTACATCATGCACACTCATCTCATATGGGGTCTACGTATGAAGTTTTTGAGAAATCTGCACCGTCCATCTGGCTCTTCACATGATTTAAGGCGCTGAAACCGAAGATGAGGTGTATCCAGAGATCAGGTGGGCCCCAGATCAGTAATTTGTGGGCTGATCTGTCCGTTGGGCCACTTTCACAGTGATCCAGGAGCTGAAATTTTACGTGTACGGTTCATTTATGGTCCTCAGGCCACGTGTGGAGTTTTGAACTGATCAGATGGTGGGAACCCTATGATCTTGCATTCTGGACACTCTTCAGGCCACTTGAGCTTCAATTTCTCGGTTTTCTTGGATCTCTGGTCCTTGTCATGGTGATTCCTGAATGTTAAATCCATATTTTTAGCCTTCTATTTCAATCCATGCTTGTAAATGCGTCTTGTATTACAAATACGATTAAAACATGCCGTCAAACAGTATCATATTCGTAAAATCGGGTAATTACTGGGGTCTGATATGCAATATTTGACCCTCAACATAACCCCCAACCAGCATTTTGCTAGTCCCGAGCAAAATATGCGAAAAATAAGTTGAGAATTACATGACAATTTATAAACTCGAGTGATTTTTGCAGAGCAATCCAGATATGAGAATTTTTTTAGATTCATGACTGTTGGATATTATTTTCTCCTAGACTCCAGCACACGGTAAACTTCATAATCAAGTTCAAAGTATTATTCCATTAATTAGAAAAATTCTAACCATCGAGATCTATGAATGTATAGTCTAATCTCGACTTGTCAACATTAAGATTCATCTTGATATTTAAGGATATCATTGGTAACAACTAAGAGGATTCACGATAACTCAACTTAGCTTGCACATTATCTTTTTATTCTCTTTTTTTTATTTTTTGATTTTTTGATTTTTTTTGATTTTTTATTTTTTATTTTATTTTTCATGAGAAGTAATGCCAAGAAGAGAGATCAGATCCTTACCTATAGGGAGCAAACCTATGGTAAAGACTGTTCGTCCACTCCATTCAATTTTCCAAGTTGGTTCCTTTCATGTTTAGTGATTAACAAGTTAATCTTTCAATATCAAACTGAAACCTTAATATACACGCGAAATGTGTCCTGCGAATTCATGACTCAATCAATGTTTACAACTTTTAATAATGGATTAACAATTCAAACTTAGCTATGAAATTCAATAGATAACTGAATCCAAGAGTTATAAAGTACCAACATCACGCATCTTGTAGTTCTAAATCCAAGATGGCCGTCAAAATCGCTTCGAATTCATATGAAATTCTAGAAAAATTTAAAAATTTTCACAATTTAAAGATTTTCACAATTTTTGCTCAAGACCAAGAAAACACTGATTAAGAAACCTAATCTCCCACCCCCAACCAAAATCTACATTGTCCTCAATGTAAAAGAAATAGGCATGCAATGCACATGGGACAAAATGAGTAAATGAGAAGTAATGGGAAGATAGTACCTGGATGATGCATAGAGAGACACGTTCCAAGAGATCACAGCATGGGCGTCGGTCAGCACAAGAGAAAAGGCAACAAAAATAATACAAAATAAAATCCTACCTATACCACTTTCGTAGGTGCTCTCGATTGCATTTAACGTATGCAACAAGCCTTTAAACCCCTAGGTTACCCCTAGTGGACGAGTTGTAGTCTCGTGAGGGTTTGCAGTAATGTTACCCACAAACATTGAACTAATGAATGAGAAAAGTGAAATGGAATGAAAATTTGGGTTGCCTCCCAGGAGCGCTAAATTTACCGTCTTCAGCCAGACAAATAAAGCAACTACCCTAGTCCTAAGAAAACAGGAAACTTACCTATACCTCCATCAGACTAGGAGGTTAATCCTGGTAAACAGGATCAGTCAGAGGCATGGACATGTCCTCTGAATCAAATTTCTCGACAAATGGTTTCAATCGATGTCCATTGACTTTAAACTCCTTGCCATTGTCGGGATCTCTTATCTCAACGGCCCCATGAGGAAAAACAGTAACAATAAGGGCCGGTCCAACGAGATCGAAGCTTACCCGGGAAGAGATGTAATCGAGAATTGTACAAAAGGACCTTCTGACCAGGCGTGAATGATTTTCGCAAAATGTGTTGGTCATGAAATGCTTTCATCTTGTCCTTGTAAATTCTCGAATTATCGTACGCATCATTCCGGATTTCTTCAAGTTCATTCAATTGAAGTTTGCGTAGTGAGCCAGCGTTGTCAAGATTGAAATTAAGATTTTTGATCGCCCAGTACGCTTTATGTTCCAGTTCCACAGGCAAGTGACAAGCCTTCCCATAGACAAGTCTAAAGGGAGACATTCCAATAGGGGTTTTGAATGCAGTACGGTATGCCCATAAGGCATCGGTCAATCGAATTGACCAATCCTTACGATCAGGGTTAACCGTTTTCTCCAAAATGTGTTTAATCTCCCTATTGGAAATCTCAGCTTGTCCACTTGTCTGTGGATGGTATGGGGTGCTCACCTTATGAGAGATACCGTATTTCTTCATTAAGCTCTCGAATGGTCTATTACAAAAATGTGAGCCCCCATCACTAATGATGGCTCGAGGCGTTCCGAATCGAGAAAGGATGTTTTCTTTTAGGAATTTAATGACCGTGCGATGGTCATTTTTTCGACATGGAATCGCTTCGACCCATTTAGTGACATAATCCACGGCGAGCAAAATGTACAGATTTTCAAACGATTGGGGGAATGGTCCCATGAAATCGATGCCCCAGCAATCAAATGCTTCAATGATAAGGACGGGATTCAAAGGCATCATATTTCGTCGGGACAATGCTCCCAATTTCTGACAACGCTCACAAGCTTTGCAAAACTCATGAGTGTCCCTAAACATAGTGGGCCAGTAAAAGCCACACTGCAGAATCTTGGCCGTGGTCTTTTTAGCAGAAAAGTGACCACCACAGGCCTCTGAGTGACAGAAGGAGATGACGCTCTGATGCTCATCGTCTGGTACACATCTCCTTAGAATTTGGTCTGGGCAATATTTAAATAAATAAGGATCATCCCAGAAAAAGTTGCGCACCTCGGTGAAAAATTTCTTCTTATCTTGCGCAGTCCACTGTGTCGGTATGCACCTGTAGCAAGATAATTAGTAATATCAGCGAACCAAGGTGAATGGGAGACTCTGAACAGCTGTTCATCAGGGAACATGTCATTGATATGGGTCGCCTCAAGGGAATCAGAGGTATTAAGGCGAGAAAGGTGATCCGCCACTACGTTCTCTACTCCCTTTTTATCTTTAATTTTCAAATCAAATTCTTGGAGTAGAAGGATCCATCATATCAAGCGGGGCTTAGAATCATTCTTAGAAAGAAGATACTTCAGTGCCGCATGATCTGTATAGATAATGATCTTGGATCCGATCAAGTAAGACCTAAATTTGTCCAAGGCGAACACTACAGCTAAGAGTTCCTTTTCCGTAGTCGAGTAGTTCACCTGGGCATGATTTAGAGTCCTACTCGCGTAATGAATGACGTAGGGCTTCTTATCTTTTCTCTGGCCTAGGACCGCCCCAAGAGCATAATCAGAGGCGTCGCACATAAGCTCAAAAGGAAGGCTCCAGTCGGGTGGCTGCATGATAAGGGCAGTGGTTAACGTGCCCTTAAGCTTGGTGAAAGCTTCCTGGCACTGCTCAGTCCACTCGTACGGAACATCCTTTTGAAGAAGATTACATAAAGGACGAGAAAGAAGACTAAAGTCCTTTATGAATCGCCTGTAAAATCCTGCGTGTCCTAAGAAGGATCGCACGTCTCTGATGTTCTTGGGTGAAGGTAGGTTAGAGATAAGATCGATTTTTGCCTTATCTACCTCGATTCCTTTGGACGAGATGATATGCCCAAGGACAATTCCCTTCTGAACCATGAAATGGCACTTCTCCCAATTAAGTACCAAGTTCTTTTCTTCACATCTTTTCAGCACACATTTAAGACTTTCCAAGCACTTGCTGAAAGATGGACCGTAAACAGAGAAATCGTCCATGAAGACCTCTAGATATTGCCCCACCATATCAGAAAAGATACTAAGCATACATCCGAAAGGTGGCGGGGCATTACATAGTCGAATGGCATCCTTCGATAGGCAAAGGTGCCATAGGGACATGTAAATGTGGTCTTTCCTGATCTTTGTGGGCTATCTCTATCTGGTTGTAGCCCGAATACCCGTCAAGGAAACTGTAATAGGAATGACCAGCTAACCTTTCCAGGATCTGATCAATGAATGGCAAAGGAAAGTGGTCTTTTCTCGTGACGGTATTCAACTTCCTGTAGTCAATGCACATTCTCCAACCAGTAGTGACTCTAGTTAGCACGAGTTCATTATTAGCATTGGCTACGATGGTGATTCCGGACTTCTTAGGGACCACTTGAGTTGGACTCACCCATTGACTATCAGATATAGGGTATATAATACCCACATCCAATAGTTTAAGAACCTCGGCTTTAACCACTTCCTTCATGTTTGGATTTAGTCTACGTTGTGGTTGCCGAGCGGTTTTTGCATTATCCTCAAGATATATGCGGTGAGTACAAATCGAGGGATCGATTCCCTTGAGGTCCGGTATCGTCCATCCCAGGGCTCCTTTATGCTCAATGAGAGTAGATATGAGCATACTCTCCTGTTCTTTCTCCAGGTGGGCAGAGATCACCACCCGATATGTCTCATCTTGACCTAAATAGGCATATTTCAAATCAGAGGGCAAAGGTTTTAGGTCAAGCTTCGGCCGCTTGAGGTTAGATGGTAGAGGCACTACATCGGTTTGTGGTAATTCTTCAAATTGTGGCCTCCACCGGTTAACTTCAAGTACCGGTGCAGTATCAAGCAAGGCGCATGTCTCCCTAATCATGTCATCATCAAAATCATGGGAGTGGGCCAGGCACATCTCCAGATGGTCAGAGGATAAGGTTAGAGGTGTCGTATCTTCCACGAAAGAGTCAATCATGTTAATGTTGTGGAAATCGTCATCATCCTCTGCGTTGCTGCTGTTATTGAAAAAAATGTTTGACTCCAATGTCAAATTTCCAAAAGACATAGTCATGATACCATTCCTGCAATTGATAATTGCATTTGACGTGGCAAGGAATGGGCGACCAAGAATGACGGGAATCTGAGTGCTCATGTTATTGATGGGTTCGGTGTCCAGGATGATAAAGTCTACAGGGTAGTAAAATCTATCGACCTGGACTAACACATCCTCAATTATCCCTCTTGGTACACGAACAGAGCGATCAGCAAGTTGTAGTATGGTTAGGGTGGGTTTTAATTCACCCAAACCTAACTGTTTGTATACCGAGTAGGGAATCAAATTGACGCTCGCTCCTAAGTCAAGTAGTGCGTGATCAATTCGATGGTTCCCGATTACACATGATATGGTTGGGCTACCGGGATCCTTGAATTTCTGCGGCACGTCTTGCTTCAGGATGGCGCTCACTTTCTCAGTCAAGAAGATTTTCTTTTGAATAATTTTCCGTCTTTTGGTCGTGCATAAGTCTTTCAAGAATTTGGCATATGAAGGTATCTGTTTAACGACATCAAGTAGAGGAATGTTGACTTTCACTTATTTTAACACCTCTAGTATATCCTGAGAGTTAGAGAGAGATTTTGGTGAAACCAACCGTTGGGGGAATGGAGCAACTGGCTTCTCTAGAAGTTCCGGTTCTACTTTTTGTGGGGCATCACTGGATCCATCATTGTTGTCCTCTTTTGGTTCTTGGGGCTTTTCGGGCCTAACCGGAAGAGTTTTATCAATGATCTTCCCACTCCTAAGAGTGGTGATGGATTTAGCATGCCCCATCTGATTTGAAGAGCTGGGATCATTATTCTCGTACTGCGGTTTAGGATTGGGGAGAGGTTGTGCAGGAAGCATCCCCTTTTCTATAACCGTCATACGAGAATCTATCTTTTGCATAAATTCTGTGATTCCTCGCATTGCCTGAGCCAGCTCTTGTATGGGATTTTGAACCGGTTCCTCTTGAGGTTTCACTTGATTTGGATTTTGATTGAAGAAACCTGGAGGAGTCGCCGTTTGTCCATTTCTCCAACTGAAGTTTGGATGATTTTTCCAGCCAGGATTGTATGTGTTGGAGTTAGGTCCAGTAAAAGGTCTTTGATAATTATTTACGGCATTGGCTTGTTCATTCAACACTCCTCGAAAGGCAGGTATTGTAGGACAGTTTTCAGTTGTGTGAATGTTGCAATCACGGATGCCGCAAACAATTTCATTGACCTTATCCTTCTTTCCTTCCATGGCCTCAACTTTCCTTATGAGCGTAGTCACTTTACACTTGAGATCATCCTCTTCTTTCAAGAGATATAATCCACCTTTTTCCTTTAATTGAGTCGGCCTAGACGTGATGTTCGCCATTGGGTAATAGTCCCATGATTGTGTTTTTGAGAGACTATCGAGGTAATCCCATACCTCGTCAACATCTTTGTTGATGAACTCTCCATTACACATTGTCTCGACCATTTGGCGCATGGAAGATGTCACCATCATAGAAAAATTTGTAATGCGCCACGTTTCAAATCCGTGTTGTGGGCATGAACTGACCAAATCTTTAAACCTTTCCCAACATTGGAAGAATGTTTCATCTTCCTTTTGGGCAAAGTTCATGATCGCTTTTCTGAGGGTAATCGTTTTATGATGTGGGAAGAATTTTTTTATGAATTCCCTCTGCATATCGTTCCATGTGCCAATGGATCTAGGACGCAGTGAATGTAACCACGTCTTAGCTTTCTCTTTTAAGGAAAAAGGAAAGGGTTTCAGCCTAATTGTATCCTCAGATACATTAGGAAAACATAATGTAGCTATAATCTCATCGAACTCTTTCAAATGTAAATATGGACTTTCTGATTCAAGTCCATGGAATTTGGGGAGGAGTTGGATAACTCCTGGCTTGATGTCCATTTGTCCTGTATTTTCAGGAAAAATCATGCATGAGGGCATACTCACTCCCGCCGGTTGTAGATAATCTCTTAAAGTACGAGGCGGGGGTGCTTGTTGCACCTCATTCTCATCTTGGGTATCCTCCACCCTGGGTGGAAGTGGAGGAGGTTGGTCTTCAGCCATAACCTCAGTTAACTCAGGGGATTTTGAGCGGTGTCTAGTCCTGCGAGGGATAGTCAACCCCTCAACCAATCCTCCTTCAGTCAAGAGACGTCGAGTGTCGTCACGAGCCCACTTGGGCATGAAAACACTCGCAGCCCTCAATTAAAAACTTAACCCTAGGAAAATCTAGCAAGAAAGAGAGAGTTGGAAAGAAATTACCAAATTGGAGTCCTGAGTTAAAACCTGCAAAATAAAATAAAATAAGTTAGATTCTAAAAAGAGAAGAACAATTCTTTAAAAGAAAGATAGAAGTGAACTAGCTTCTAAAAGAAAGAATTCCTAAAAGAAAGTGAAAATTTCTAAAATAAGTTAAGAGAGTCCTAAACTAGAAAGTAGATTACTAAAAGAGAATTGAAAAATAGAAAGTAGGGAAGGAGTGTACCGAATTAGAGATTTCTATCTTAAAGGCCTACAAAATAGGAAGGTTAGTTTCTAAAGAATTCTAAAAATAAATTAAGAAACAAAATTAGATTCTAAAAGTGTCAGAATTAGAAAGTTACTAAAATAAAACAAAAATAGAAAGTTAATTTCTAAGAAGGGAAAGAAATAACCTAAATTCTAAAAATAAACTATTTCCTACAGAAGGGAGGATACTAGAATTAGAAAATTTCTAAAATTTAAACCCTAATTCTAAAAATATGAAAAAGTAGAGAGATTAGGAAGGAATTACCAATTTAGAAACTTATGTCCAGATCCTATAAAACAGGAAACAAGTTAAGTTCTAAAAATAGAATAAAATAAAATAAAAACTTCTATCCTAAAGTAAGTAAAATCCTAATCCTAACTTAATTCTAAAACTAATTTAATTTCAGAAAAACGTAACCGTCAGTCCCCGGCAACGGCGCCAAAAACTTGTTCACTCCCCAAGTATAGGGTTGTGATGTAGTAATAAACTCGGTAAGACCGAGGTCGAATCCACAGGGACTGATACCTGTACGTTTCCTGAAACTAGATAGAAATAGAACTAGACTAAGATATGATCTAACCAAATAGAAATTTAAGGAATAATTGTGGAGTAATTATCTAAAACTTTTAAGGAATTCAGAAGAAGGAAACTAGGGATTCAGAGGATCCACTTGTAGGGATCAGGGAGATCTTATGCCATTACCACGAAAAATACTGAACTTCTTTTAATATAGTTTAAAGAGATGAAAGGTATATGAATTAGAATGGATTCCATCATTAAACCATGCCCAGGAGGCAAAGCAAACAATAGAATTAAACTAATTACCAACCACTCAACAATGCATGAAGGTTAAGAAGGATACCGTCATCCAACCATGCCCATGAGACGATGGTGAACAACAGGGCTTCCTGACATCATAAACATCAAAGGGAGAGAGAAATACTCAAAGCCATCGCAGATCTATTGTAATTTCAGTCACAACAAACCATTAAAAGAGAACTGAAAGTATTCCTTTTAATTGAACTAAAATCATCATTGGTCAGTCAGCATAATTCAATGGCATAGAGTCAGTCCCATCACGCCACAAGCTTCCCCTCTTAGCCCCAGCTAAGAGGTTTAGCTCGCCATGATGCGGCTAACCCTTAACAAAAATAAGAAGAAAAAGAAGAAACAACAAAAAAAAAAACACTTTTCTCTCACTTCTTTTTCTGCTCCACATTCAAAGTCCAGTCCTAAGCTTTTCCAGCATCTTCCCTTTTCTCCACGGTTCTGCCTCCAGCCAAAACACTGCCGTTCCCTCGATCCAGCCGTGGATCACCTGACGTGCAGCAGCAAAAAAATGCCAGCCTTTTGCTTCCTTTTTTCCCTCAAACCAAGCACCTGCCAGCAGCCAAACTCCTCCTATCTCTCCCTACAATCAAGCTCAAGTTCTCCCCCGAAAAACCAAGCTCGCCACCAGCCACGTCCCTGCTACCCCCCTCCTCACGCTGCCTCACTTCCTTCATATAGGCTGATACAGCCGGCTGACTGTTCTCACGCCCAAGAGGACATGCCGTGTTGGAGTCGGATCCAACTTCATCTTCTTTACGCAGCCAAGAAGGCGTGCAGAAAATTGCCCACTTTCCTTGCTGATCAGCAAGCAATCCTCCCTATCTTGGTCAGATTTTCCGTCCCTACAAGATGGACGGTCTGGATTGCCCATCTGATCACCGTTCAGATCATGTAACGGCCCGCAAAAACCGGGTAACGTCCGGCGCTAAAACAGGGCCTACGAAAGGCTCTCACTGTGATGTTGGAGGGCTCAACACTGATAGTGATGGAGAAATCCACGCCGTCCATCGGTTTTCTCCCGAAATTTCGGTCAGGAAAGAACGGTTTCTGCCGTCCGTTGGGTCGCGCCACTTGATCAATCTTACCATCGTTCATCCTACGTTAAAATGTTTGAGACGCCATTGTCGCTGGTACTTTGAAATTCTTCCACCTAGGCCTTGGTAATATGGACCTATCTGGTCTAATGAACGGTCTAGATTAGTCCTTGGAGTCGTGATGGCGGCCCACTACAGAGAACTGCGATCCCTGCTTCTTCCGCTGGCACAATTCGAATCGGAGAGGGAGAGTTTTCAATCGTGTTGCCGTGCACGGCTAGTGCACCTGTACATCATGCACACTCATCTCATATGGGGTCTACGTATGAAGTTTTTGAGAAATCTGCACCGCCCATCTGGCTCTTCACATGATTTAAGGCGCTAAAACCGAAGATGAGGTGTATCCAGAGATCAGGTGGGCCCCAGATCAGTAATTTATGGGCTGATCTGTCCGTTGGGCCACTTTCACAGTGATCCAGGAGCTAAAATTTTACGTGTACAGTTCATTTATGGTCCTCAGGCCATGTGTGGAGTTTTGAACTGATCAGATGGTGGGAACCCTATGATCTTGCATTCTGGACACTCTTCAGGCCACTTGAGCTTCAATTTCTCGGTTTTCTTGGATCTCTGGTGTTGATCTTGGTCCCCTGGAGTCTGGTCCTTGTCATGGTGATTCCTGAATGTTAAATCCCTATTTTTAGCCTTCTATTTCAATCCATGCTTGTAAATGCGTCCTGTATTCCAAATACGATTAAAACATGCCGTCAAACAGTATCATATTCGTAAAATCGGGTAATTACTGGGGTCTGATATGCAATATTTGACCCTCAACAAGTTCTCATCGGGTTTTCACACTGGTATCCGGATCTTCAATTATTTGTTTGAGGGGGTGATCCTTGATAATTGGAATGTTACCCAAAGGTTGAGACACTCATGGAGAAGTAGGCCCATCATCAAATTTACCAATTACGTTTGGACGTAATTCTTCATCCACATCTAATTCAGGACCAGTTTTGTCATGTGGTTGGTCATCAACAACTACATTGACAGATTCTTGAATTACAAGGGTCCTAAGGTTATAAACCCTATAAGCACGACTGTTCAAAGAGTATCCTAGAAAAATTCCTTCATCGCTTTTGGGGTCAAATTTTCCAAAGTTTTTCCAGTTTCTAAGTATATAACACTTACTACCAAACACACAAAAATACTTAACACTAGGTGGCTTTCCATGCCACAACTCATATGATGTTTTGTTTAAGCCCGCTCTAAGATACGCTTGGTTAATAATATAGCAGGCAGTGTTTACAGCTTTGACCCAGAAGGTTTTAGCTAGTTCTTTGATTTTAGAATAATCAAGGCCATTTCTTAAAGCAACCAAAATTTTCTTTCAGCAACTCCATTTTGTTATGGAGTTTTGGGTGCTGAGAATTCATTTTGAATGCCGGTTTCATCACAAAACTTTTGAAATTGGTCATTCTCGATTTCGCCTCCATGATCACTCCTGATTCGGTCTATCATATACCCTTTTTCATTTTGAAGTCACTTTATGAGTTTTTTAAACTCTTCAAATGTATCTAGTTTTCCCCTTAGGAAAGTGACCAAGGTGAACCTTGAGTAATCATCCAGTATCACTAAACAATGTCTCTTTCCACCTTAGCTTTGAACCCTGGTGCGACCAACCAGGTCAATGTGTAAGAGCTCAAGGGGCTTTGAAGTAGTAATGGTGGTTTTCTTTTTGTGAGCAACTTTTGGTATGTTTTCCTTTTTAGCAATCACCACAAACAATCCTTGCCTTTTTCCCAATCTTGGGAAGCCCTCTCACCAGATTCTTTAAGCTTAGGCGAGACAAAATTCGGTAATGAACATGGTCGAGTCTTTGGTGCTAAAGTTCAGACTCATTATCCCTGGCCATGTGGCATCTTGTGGGCGAGATAGTTTTTCCAATGCTTTCAATCACATAGCAGTTATCATTGGTGCAAAGACCTCTCATAATCAATTTGCCTATTGGATCTGAGAACTCACACATCTCTTTAGAGAATTTTACTGAACGTTCTTTGTCTTAAATTTGCATTATACTCAAGAGGTTGTGTTTCAAACTCTCTATGTAGAGAACATTTTCAATCTTCGGCATGCCTGGCCCAACAACTATCCCTTGCCCAATAATTCTAGCAGTGCTACCATCTTCAAAAGTGACCGACCCACCATCAAAACCGGTATAATTGCAAAAGTGAGTCCTATCACCTGTCATATGTCTCGAACACCCACTATCTAAATACCATTTAACACTACTACCTGCTCTAAGAGTGATACGTATCACTAGGCAGTTTGTTTTGTTCTTCATGACCCAATTGGATACAATTTTTTTTTGGGCCTGAACTGGTGGTAGGGGAGATAGGATTTTTCTTGGGATCTCCTTTAAAATGCATCTTGTTTTTAAGAGATTTGGATTTTGGGGCCAACTGATCTCTTTCTTGAATTACCAGATTCATCATTTCTTTTGTCTTTAAATTCAGTTGGTCAACCTATTTAAGCAATTCCTCTATTATTCTTTTGGTCATTTTGGGAGGAGTGGGAAAGTTCCTCATTTCCTTTTTCTTTTTGCGGCTTTATAGGAGGACTCCTCACATTCTATAGAATTTTTCCATTAAGTTTTTATTTACCTATGAAGTTCATACCAGACATGGATTAGAAGTGTTTAAAAGCTAGACATTTAAATTTCAAATGTCCCACATCTCCGCATGTATGACTGATTGAAAAAACTTTTGATTGACGTCCTAAAGCTATTGGTTTCCTAACCATAGGTGGTGCATAAATGGGACTAGTTCTATTGCTCTCATAACCTAGCCCTCTCCTATCCTTATCACTTTTACCCAAACCCCACACTCTTTCTAATTTTTCTTTGCTTTAGATGAACCTATGGCTTATGTCAACATGTGTTTTGGACTTCTCTAATTCTAGTTTCAGACTTTTACTTATAGTTTTCATTTTTCTAAGTTCTGATTCTAGATAGTCAATTCCCTCAACCGACTCTTCCAAGCTATATCCATCATTGGTTATTCCTCCTAGTTTGGCATTGTCTTTGTAATATTCTTGTAATTCATCGTGTCACGCCCCAAACTCGGAGACCGGGCTCACAAATTCCCGATCGCCGAATTCGGTGCCGACAGCCTCCGTAGTACCCCATTCTCGGCTCCCAGCATCCATATGCCAGATTCCGATCCTGGGATCCTACAAGGAGGATTTTTTTTCTCAATGTACATTTAACTCGTAATAAGCATAACCACAAGTTTACCCAAATCACAAAGGCAACATCATCATCACATATCCACTAATATAAATATTTGAGTACAATACCAAAAAGGGAAAGACATATATCAAAATCAAAGGTCCAGAAGACCGCTGCACGCTCCAAGCTCAATGCTGCTGCAACCTAACGTCACCTACACGCATCTATCATGCATAAGCTTATAGAAAGCTTAGAGGGTGGTGTAAGTGTATGCACAAGGTAAGTGTCAAGCACACAAATATCACAGTAAGCGAAAATATTGACAAGATCAGGAATTATCAAAGTAAAGAGAAATATTGACAAGATCATAAATCATACGATAACAGAGTAAATAGAAGTACTGACAAGTTCATGAATCATACGATATCAGAGTAAATAGAAGCACTGACAAGTTCATGAGTTATATAATATCAGAGCATGCAATACAGATCAATTATAAAAGGAGTAGTCATGGAGAGCCAAATATCAGATGTCGATGGTACAATGCAATATGTAAATCCTGCTAAGTCTGTCTAGGCCATATAAGTATAAAAGCCATAACAACCCAAGATGTCATATGCATGCGGATGTAATATGTGATGCGAATGAAATGACCAAGCTAGAGTGTGAGGTCGGGATGATAGTACGTAGTATCGCAGGCTACGGGATCCATCACAAAGGACTTTTATCCAAACCAGTCCCATACCTAAATTTGGATAGTCAAACTTAATGTGGTAAACTCCTGGTCTCAGGTTTGTCGCGCACCCAACCGAAATCTTGGCCATGTGAAGGTACACATAGCAAATAGTTACGCACCACCAACCTAAGTGGATAGTGAATGAATGAATGAATGAATATACAATTTCTGCTCAATAAGTCCACATATCGGTACAGTTCCTCTCTGGGGAATCACCGAGGTCTATTACACTCCAAACCAGATTGCAGCCCCATTACGCGCAATAAGGTGAGTGGAAGAGACCTCACTATCCGCCTACCAATATCGGGCCCGGCTCGTCGATAGCGGACCCATTCCTCGAGCTAGTCAGACTCAACCTAGTATTGCCCCCTCCTCTCGGGCAGGTAAGGCCGTACCCCCTTCCAACTGACCACGACACAGTGGGAGACGCAGCCTAACGGTATACGGCCCTCATGTGCTCATGCATCCACTCGGTCTAGACGTTGGAGCAATCTCTGGAACCAAGAGGGTTCTGGGACTCATGACCTCATACCAGGGCCAAGTATACAACACCATGGGCCTCACTCAAGAGCTTAATACACATCGCGACGGGCCTCACTCATGGGCCACATATACATCAATTGGGTTGCATCTTATGGGTCTATATATACATCGCAATGGGTCACTCCCACGGGCCTAATATACATCAAGTCGGGCCTCAACATATGGGCCAGAAATATATCACAATGGGCCACGTCCCATGGGCCTCGAATACATCGTAACGGGTCTCGACAATCGGAATCGATAAATCGGTCACGACAATCAGAATCGATCGATAATCGGAATTGGCAAATCAGTCACGTCAATCAAAAATCGGTAATCGATCACGATAATCGGCCTCGATCGCTAATCGGCAATCGGTCACGACATTCGGAATCGGTCAATAATCGAGATCAGCAAATTGGTCATATCAATCGGAATCAGCAATCAGTCATGATAAATGGCCTCGATCGTTAATTGGCAATCGGTCAAGTCAATCAGAATTGATTGATAAATAGAACCGACAAATCGGTCACGTCAATCGAAATCGACAATCGGTCATGACAATCAATAAATCAGTCACGTCAATCAGAATCAACCTCGACCCCGATAATTGGAATCGGCCTCGACCCCGATAGTTGAAATCGATAATCGGCAATCAAAATCGACATTCGGAATCGGCCTCGATACTCAGCCTAACAAAGGACCTAAGGGATGGTCACAATGTGGACGTTTAACCATCATTTCCCATCAATGTGGACATCTAACCAACATTGCTCCGAAGGAGTGGCCCATACAAGTGATTCATACACAACATAACGGGCCATACATATATCGCATTGGGCCTCAACCATAGGCCTTGAATACATCACAATGGGCGTCACCTATGGGCCTCAAGTTCAAGCAGGTGGGCCCCATCATATGAGCCTTGTATATATCACATCAAGCCTAATACACATCACTGTGGGCCTCTCACTTGGGCCTAATATACATCACGATGGTCCTCACTAAATGGGCAACATATACATCACGATGGTCCTCATTAAATGGGCCACATATACATCGTATTGGGCTTCACCCATGGGCCTCAAATACATCACAATGGGCCACATCTCATGGGCTAAATACACATCATAGTGGGCCTCTCATACATTAAGTGGGTCGCATCAATGGGCCGTGTCAATGGGCCGTCATATATATATGAAACATACATCACGGCGGGCAGCACAAATGGATGGCATAGATATACACTATATACATCACGGATGGCATTCCACCGTCCCAATCCAGCGGACGGTGTGGATTTTAAAATAAATACATCAAGGTGGGTCCCACCCGAAACTTATATCTATCACATCCTCTTTATAATGCCATAATTGATCTCTTCCGATGGTTGGACGATATAGATAAAACACATATATCATGTGGGACCCACGTTCCCAGACGGTGAGAATGAAACCCATATGTCAGGGCCCCACGATGTCTGAGCGGTGTTGATCAAACATAAACATCAAGGTGGGACCCCACGTGCAAGATCAGGATGGATAGATGGACAGTGTGGAATAACACACATCATGGTGAAGTCCATGGTCTGGACGATCCATCAAGGCCGGTCCCACTCGACACACCACCCAGAAATGGACGGTGTGGAATATACACCACATAAATCAATGTGGGCCCACCCCTACACGTGCTACACGTGTGGGGTGGCCCGCGTCCTCCCAAAACGGATGTGCAGTGTGGAAAAATACATACATCAAAGTGGTTACTCAAAGCTCCTGCCCGTCCCAGCTAAGTGGATGGACGGTGGAAGCTATAACACATATTTCAAGTGGGTCCCACTCCCACATGTGCCACACGTGTGGGATTGGGCCACGTCCAAACATATGGACGGTGTGATATAATCACATACATCATGGTGGTGGGATCCATTTCCCAAATGGATGGACGGTGGATACATCCTCGTGATTAGGCCCATAGAACTACCTGACGCCAATGCAGCAGCAGGGGTCACGTGGATAGAATCTGGACTGTGGGTGGATGAAATAAATACATCAGGGTGGATCCCACCCACACGTGTGAGGTTGGCCCCCACACATTCAGCGATAGAGGATGGCAGGGATAAGGCACATATATCATGGTGGGCTACACCATTGTACAAGTTCGGACGGTGTGGATTTTAAAACACTTACATCAAGGTGGTTCCCACTAAATGGATGACGGTGTAGGTATACATACATACAACAGTGGGTCCCATGTGGGGCCCACCATAACGTTTATCTGCCATCCTGACTGTTTATAAGGTCACACAGACCCAGACGAAGAGGGAAAACAAATTTTATAATGATCCACAACTTCGGGGCCCTAAAAGGTTTCAAAGGTAGACATTCAATCTCTGTCGTTGTTGGTGTGGACCAACTGAGTGCTGAGAATGGCTGATTTTTGGAGATGGCCCATTAATAAAGGGGACCCATCAAATGCACGGTGTTGATGTTCAACACGCATTAAGGTAGGGCCTGTAGTGGGGCCCACTTCCTAGCGTCCAACCAAGCCGCGGACGCTGCTGGCTGGCAACGTCCTCTGGACGCTACAGCAACAGCGTCTGCTATTTTTTTTTAAAATAGTTTTTCTGTGGTTTTTCACATGTGGGGCCTGCGTCAGCAAAATCCACCCCGCCCACTGGCTTCCATGGTTCAAGACAAGCCAAGCAAGCCCAATATTTGGCATATTTCGGTGTGTAGAAAGGTCAGAGTGCATTTTAACGGTGAAAACCACTGCTTTCTATGCTATGGCCCGGCAGAAAACTCAGATCAGCTTCATTTTCAGCTCAACGCGTAAAATGAGCTGAGGAATGGAATGGATGACGTGGATTAAACTTATACATCGAGGTGGGGCCTGCATGAGCAGCCCACCCCAAAGGTTGGAATCAAACTGATATTTTTGTCAGTTCACACTTCACAGTGTAGCAACGCCCAGCGTCTCGGGACACTGGACGGTTTGCACACACACAATTTCAAGGTGGGCCTTGGTCAGGTGGGCCACCAAATGCACGGTGTGGTGTGGATAAGACATACATCAAGGTGGGGTCCATCCGGGCGGCCACACAGCCACACCATCACATAAAATGATAGAGAGAGGGAGAGAAGGAGAGAGAAAAAGAAGCATCCACCTTTGATCATGGACTCTTCCTTCCACCGCCAACATTATCAAGAGCTCCAAGGGGATGATTTCAACGGTTGCGATGATTTTAGAGGATGGGATTGGGTGGTAGGGAGTGGGCCATGCCAAGCTTCTCTCATGGAGCTTGGACGATGGACTCTCATGGGTTGCTTGGGAGGATGAGAAAGAGAGATGAGAGAGAGAGGTGTAAGAGAGAGAGAGAGATGGGTGTGATGGGTGTGAGTGAGTGATGTGTACGTGTGTGTAAGAGAGTGTTGACTTTGGGGTTGTTTAGGGATGGGTGAAAGGTGATTTGTACTTGACATAAGATGTGATGTGGTACTTGATTGATGGGATGTGATGTGATTGATTTGGTTAGAGATTCTCTTAGGTTTGCAAACGCGCGACATTTTCTCAAACTGAACGCGGGCCCACATCTCCTAGCATGGGTATCGCATCGGCATGCGAGACGCGACATCGGAACTATGGTGACGGTGCGGTCGCTAGGGTGCAAGTCTCGAGTCGCGTCGACTCTAATATACAGGACACTACTCAGGATCGCATGCAAATGCCGGCAATAGATCGCAGGTCGTCAGAATTAGACCGGGAGGACTGCGGAAGCCTACGGAACGGTATGGTTTAGGATACGGGCCTTACACATCGACCAAACGTTCCTTCTCAACCTTGACTTCTTCTAATTCTCTGTACAGTTGTTTGTTCTCGGCCTTAGCCTAACCTAGCTTTTTATGAATTGTCAAGTTGTGAGTGTATAGTTAGTTATAAGCATTTTGTAGGCCGTTATTGTCATCTTGTTCATCTTCTAAAAGGACTAGCTATAGATATCTTAGGGGGGTTGAATAGGACAATACAAAATATTTTGATATAATGCAGAATAAATAAATAAATACTCTTAATTGCTTAGAGTATTGAAATCGTAATTTCAAATAGTTCGTAGGACAACCTTTACCTAAAAGATTTAGGCAGGACAACCTTATTTCATAACATCTTTAAGATCAAAATATCAAACTTAGCAAGAGATAAAAATAAATAAAGCATTCATAATAAAAGATATAATCATTCATAAGCAATGCAATTAGTAAATAAACATTCACCACCACTACTCAAGGAGTTATAGTAGTTTGGTGCTTAACCCACACCTACTCTACTCTCAAAATTACTACCCTCGTAATTTTGGCTTTCACTATTTCAAAGTTTTCATAAGTTCACCTTAACAACCTTATACAGTTCTTGTGATTTTCACAAGATATCACAACAAAATCCAATTTGTGATTTTCACGGGCTCACCACAAAATAACTCGTTGATATTTTCGAGCTATCTCAGAAAACCCAAATGAAATGAAAGTAAATACAGTACTTATCTTTAGATGTCGAGTTGAAGATGTAATTGTAGCTTGATTGCAGAGATCTTCTTTCTTAGGATATTGATGAAGCCGTATATATGTTCAACCCAAAAAGAATATATGAATCTAATGTATTTTCAAGTAATAATAAAACCCTAATGCTGCAAATTAAATTCTCTAATTCTTAAGTAGAGTATGAATTACTCTAATGAAAATGATTAAAACTAACTTGAGAAAGAGAATAAAATAAGATAAATTAAATATAAGATTTACAGCACAAATAGCTTAAGATGTCCTTGACCTTCTCTCCTTACTAGAGTATATTGCTCATAAATTTTCATTGTTGAAATGAATAATAAAATGCCTCTATTTATAGCCAAAGGTCTTGGAAATTTGACTGGCCTGATTTTTTCAACTGGCCTGATTTTCGGTTTGGTTAGCCGAATTCCAATGATTACGTTCCAACGGCACTCAAATTTCGCAGGATGAAATGTTTCAAATTTTCGACTGGCCCAAGCTAAGATTCAACTGACTGAACCTCCATTTTGGTTGGCCGAATTTCCCTAAATTCTAAAATATTAACCTTACTGGAAACTTGACCGAACACACCCGGGCTAGCCGAACAGACAAGTTGGGCTGGCTGAAGCCAAGGTTGGGCTGGCGAAACTTGACACAAAAAATCTTTATCTTGTTGTATACTTGCTCAACATATGTTGGGTTAGCCGAAGGTAGTTTAGGCTTGTCGAACCAGAAGTCGAGTTAGCCTAACTTCAGTGCATTTTACTTAAAATTAAGTTTATCATGTCACCATGTGAAATACACCTAACCTAGGGTCATTATAAGGTTATACCACTTAATGGTTGACACATACAGAATGCTTCAAACTTTGAACCAAGTAAATTTAAAACTTCGATTGTTAAGTCTTCCTTGAGATGTTGATCTCAGTCTTTACATAGTCTTCATGAGTCGTCGAAGAACATCTTCATGAGTGCTTGTGATCCATTCAAGACTACAAAGTTTGATAACCCTAACTATGCTTTAAGTATAAGCACTTACAATCTCCCCCTTTGTCAATTTCGTGACAAAACACAATTACACACAACTTATCATATACATTACAACATCTCATAGACTCATCATAGTAATATGAGCTCTGGTTCAAAGGAATATCTGTACACCACCTGTATTGCCATATCTTAAAGATGTCCCCCCTTAGAACAAGCATCAATAGCTCCCCCTGAGCACTTAGTTAAAGAGAAATATATATATCCAATTCAAAACAATCCAATGTAAATATAATCCCATATCATATCATGCATTAAAAAAAATTCATAAATTCATATCTCCATAACTCCTATAATGCATCAATATATCCATATCGATCTCACAGATCTCTCCCCCTTTTTGTCAGAAGTTAACAAAGGAAGAAATAAATCAAAACTCTACATAATAGAATGCATGATTATCAAGGATAATGTCATAAAGATGAATGATATAAAATCATCCAAGAGTAGAAAGAAAATTATCGTAATAGTCTAAATGTGAAACTAAGTAAGAGGGCAACAAATCCAAGGAGTAATATAAAGTTATTACAAACCATAAATGTACAATCATTCAGATTCAGATAAGGATGATGCAGGCATCTCAAGATCATTAATCCTTAAACTCATGTTAAAGCAATGAAAGTACTTTTTAATGTACTTCATGTGTTGTTTTTGAGTTTCATGGAGTAAGTCCTAGGATACTTATAAAGCATCCACCTTCTTCTCTAAACTCTCCAACCTATCATCAAATTGGTAAGGCTGGAAATCAGAATCATTCGTGTCCCCCGATTCTTCCAAGTCAGCAAAAATGTCATCCATGTTTTTGTAATTTTTTACAATTTTCCATTATTTTTTATGCAAATAAAAATAAGAATCAATTAAAATACAATAAAGAAAGATTATTTAGAGAAAACATAATCAATTAATGCAACATAATCCAATGTCATGTTTTAAATTAGAGAATCAGACTCTGTCTAGAGGTTTCATCGAAATATTTGCAAGCTGCGTCTTAGTATGAATGTATTCAAGCATAACAGTCTTGTCTTCAACTAATCCTCAAATATAATGATATCGTATGTTGATGTGTTTTATGCAAGAATGTTGAATATGATTTTTAGAAATATTTATTGTACCGATATTATCACAATATAGATTCATGGTGTCTTGATTAATACCATAGTCTACTAACATGCATTTCATCCACATAAGTTGTATGCATGCATTTCCTGCCATAATATATTTAACATCTGTGGTGGATAATGACATAAATTTTTCTTTTTGCTCATCCAGAAAACAAGACAGTTTTCAATATAAAAGCTTCCATCACTTGTATATTTTCTGTCGTCAATATTACCTGCCCAATTAACATCAGTGTATCTAGCTATTTATAGTGACATATCATGTGGATACCATAAACCTAAGTTAATAGTACTTGCAATAGATCTGATAATTCTTTTGACAAAAGATAAATGAGATTCTTTATGGTTAGATTGATATCTAACACGTCTGCCAACACTAAAAGAAATATCAGGTCTACTGGTTATCAAGTACAATAGACTACCAATCATACTATAGTAAGGTCGAGAATCAACACGTTTACCTGATTCATCTTTAGATAGTTTGAGTGTACCCATGGGTGTTTGAAAGTTTTTACCATTCTCAAAGTCAAATTTCTTCATTAGATTCATAACATATTTGGTTTGAGAGATGAATATCCCATCTTTGAGATTCATGGCCTATTTGGTTTAAGAGATAAATATCTCATCTTTAATTTGTTTCACTTGGAGGAAATAATTTAGCTCACCAACCATACTCATTTCGAATTTTGATTTCATCGAATCTGCAAGCTTAAAGGAAATGTCAGTACAAGTTGATCCATAAATAATATCATTTACATATATTTGTACAATCAACATATCTTCATTATATTTTTTTTTTTTAAAAAAAGGTTTTATCAACACTCCCCATATTAAAATTTTGACTAAGTAAAAATTTAGTCAGTTTTTCATACCATGCTCTTGGGGCTTGTTTTAAACCATACAGATCCTTTTTAAGACAGTATACATTATTAGGAAGTTTGGGATCTTCAAAGCCCTTAAGTTGTTCAACATGCACTTCCTCGTTTAGGTCACCATTTAAGAAGACACTTTTAACATCCATTTGGTATATTTGGACATTTTTATAGCATGTAATGGAAATAAATAATCTGATAGATTCAAGACGAGCAACTGGTGTAAAGGACTCATTGTAGTTAATCCCTTCAATTTGAGTGTAACCTTGCACAACCAATCATGGCTTACTTCTTACAATATTACCTAATTCATCAGATTTATTTTTAAAAATCTATTTAGTTCCAATCACATGTTTGTCAAAAGGTCTACGAATCAATTACCAAATATCGTTCTAACAAACTGATTTAATTCATCTTGCATGGCCAAAATCCAACTTTCATTGACTAGGGCTTCATTTACATTAGTCGGTTCTATCTGGGAAGTGAAGCAAACATGATTACATAAGTTTTCTAACTATCTTCTGGTTTGAACACCAGTGTGAGGGTTACTAAGTATTTGATTAGTTGGATGATCCTTGACTAATCTTATCTTAGTTAAATCTGATTTTGATGATGGTTCAGATTGATTGGCTATAGTAATTTCATCATATTGATCAAGTTTGGGTGTGATAGTTTGATCATCAATAATAACGTTTATAGATTCTTGTATCACCTCAGTTCTTTTATTTAGGCACAATGTGCTCTACTGTTTAGAGTGTATCTTAAAAATATACTCCCATCACTTTTAGCTTCAAACTTTTTCAAATGTTCCTGGTCTCGTAAAATGAAGCACTTGCTTCTGAAGGTGCGAAAATATTTCACAGAAGGTTTTTTTATTAAACCAAAGTTCATAAATTGTTTTATTTTTATGTGTTGTTATATACACACAGTTAATAATATAGTAGGCAGTATTAAAAGCTTCAACCCATAATTTTTTAGCTAATTTTAAGCTATTTAGCATAACACTCATCATTTCTTATAGAACTAAGTTTTTCCTCTCAGTAACTCCATTTTGCACAGGATTTTTAGGAGCAAAAAATTCATGAAATATTCAATGGTTATTATAGTACTTCTCAAAATTGCTATTTTCAAATTTAGTGCCATGGTCACTTCTTATTCTGTTTATAAAAAGTTCTTTTTAAATCTGGATGCATTTAATTAATTTTTGACTTCGTCAAAAGCATCCGACTTTTCTCTTAAGAAGGCTACCCATGAATATCTAGTGTAGTTATTTACTACAACTAGAAAGTATTTCTTTTCGCCTCTACTCTTCGTTCGGGTTGGTCCAACTAAGTCCATATGGAGTAGTTTAAGATGTCTTGTAGTAGCTAAGGATTTCACTTTTTTGTGACTACTCCTAATTTGTTTGCCTATTTGACAGGCACTACATATTTTATTTTCTACCTTTTTAAATTTGGGTATACCACGTAGATGATCTCTTTTGCTCAATTTCTATAAGTCTCTGTAGTTTACATGTCCAAGACATTGATGCCAAAGTTCAATTTCGTCTATTTGGACCATGTAACATGAATGTTTTGTTGAGCAAGAGTAATCAATGATATAGCAATTTTCAGAGGTCCTGTGACCACTTAATATTATTTAACCTTGATTGTTAATTATCTCACATCCATAATCAGAAATTTTTACACTATGATTAATATCACATATTTGAGAAATGATTAGCAAATTATGTTTTAATCCTTCAACATATAACACATTTTTAAATATAAGTAGATTAAGAAGTTTTACATTACCTCTTCTGATGATTTTGCAGTTGCTACCATCACCAAATGTAACAAAGTTGTCATCGATTTGATTGATGTCTAATAGAATCGTCTTATCACCTATCATATATCGAGAACATCCACTATTGAGGTATCATCTTGAATGGCAACTTGTTTTGAAAACTGTGTGGATGATAAGACACTTAACCTTTGGAACCCATTTCATTATGGTTCTAGGTTTAGGAGGATCTCTTACCATTCGTTGTGTTTGAGAGTAAGAGTTTTTCCTGTTTCTACTTACTTCTTTATTACTAAATTTGGATTTCAAAAGCTCCTTAAGCAAGTCTATTATCTTATCTGCTAGAGGAAGAGTGAATATGGCAATACAAGATATTTCGATATAATGTGGAATAAATAAACAAATACTCTCAATTGCTTAGAGTATTGAAATCTTAATTCCAAATAGTTTGTAGGACAACCTTCACCTAAAAGATTTAGCCAGGATAAACTTATTTCACAACGTCTTTGAAATCAAAATATAAAACTTAGCAAGAGATAAAAATAAATAAAGCATTCATAATAAAAGATATAATCAATCACAAGCAATGCAATAAGTAAATAAACATTCGCCATCACTACTCAATGAGTAATAATGGTTCGGTGCTTAACCCTACACCTACTCCACTCACAGAATTACTACCCTTGTAATTTTGGCTTTCACTATTTCAAGATTTTCACAGGTTTACCTTAACAACCTTGTACAATTCTTATGATTTTCACGGGCTATCACAACAAAACCTAATTTGTGATTTTCACGGGCTCACTACAAAACAACTCGCTGAGATTTTTAGGCAATCTCAAAAAAATCCAAATGAAAATGAAAGTAAATACAATACTTATTTTAGATGTCGAGTCGAAGACGTAACTGTAGCTTGATTGCAGCCATCTTCTTTCTTGGGATATTGATGAAGCCGTATAGGTGTTCAACCCAAAAAGAATATATGGATCTAATGTATTTTCAAGTAATAAAAAAAAACTCTAATGCTGCAAATTAAATTCTCTAATTCTTAAGTAAAGTATGGATTACTCTAATGAAAATAATTAAAACTAACTTGAGAAAGAGAATAGAATAAGCTAAATTAAATATAAGATTTACCGCACAAATAGCTTAAGATGGCACTGACTTTCTTTCCTTGCTTGAGTATATTGGTCATAAATTTTTGTTATTAAAAGGAATGAGAGAATGCCTCTATTTATAGCTAAGGGTCTTAGAAATTCTGTTGGCCTGATTTTCAGTTCGGCTGGCCCAATTCCAATGATTGCGTTCCAACGACACTCGGATTTCACGGGATAAGATGTTTCAAAAAATCGACTGGCCGAATTTTCCTAAATTCTAAAACATTAAACTTGTTGGAAACTTGATCGAACACAATCGGGCTGGCCAAACAGACAGGTTCAGCTAGCCGAACCCAAGGTTGGGCTGGCTGAACTTAACACGAAAAAATCTTATCTTGTTGTATACTTGCCCAAAATGTATTGGGTTAGCCAAAGGTAGTTTAAGCTGGTCGAAACATAAGTCGGGATGGCCTAACTTTAATGTATTTTACTTAAAATTAAGTTTATCATGTCACCATGTGAAATACACCTAACCTAAGGCCATTCTAAGGTTATATCACATAATGGTTGACACATACAGAATGATTCAAACTTCAAACCGAGCAAATTTAAAGTTTCAGATGTTGAGTCTTCCTTGAGATGTTGATCCAGTCTATATGTAGTCTTCATGAGTCATCGAAGAACATCTGCATGACTACTTGTGATCTATTCCATACTATAAAATTTGACAATCCTAACTGTGCTTTAAATATAAGCACTTACAGCTTCCTCTTCAGAGGAAGTCTTTTCTTCTTCATGTTCATCTTTCTCCTCAAGGTCCCTTTCATCTAGGATGACTAAGGTGGTGGATGCCATGAGTATTCTTAAGGAACTTTGGTCTCCATCACTTTAAGACTCTTTGAAATCTGAATTTGAGTTTCTGTATCATCTTATGTGGCAACCATTGTCTTTCCTTTTGATTTGTTTTTTAAAGGACATTCAGTAGAAAGATGACCATAACTTCTACAGTTGTAGCATTGGGGCTCTTTTGACCATTTTGGTGATTTACCTATGTAGAATTTTTGTCAAAGTTCATCTCCTTCTTATAAAAGGTTTTCCCTTGGTTCTTATTAAAAAACTTTTTGAACCTTTTGGCCAATAAGGGTATCTCCTCATCATCTTCATTTTCATCACTCTCCTCCTCAGATTCATGTTTTTTCTGTGAGGTTTTGATGATAGTGTTTTTGAATTTTGTAGGGGTTTTGAAATGTAGTTCGAATGTTTGTAAGGAACCTAACATTTCTTCTACTTTCATGTCATCAGTGTCTCTACATTCCTCAATTGTAGTGACTACAAATTCTTGGCACTGGAAGCTTCTCTCCCAACCCCCACATGGAGTTGCAAATGTCACTAAGCTTTAAGCTTTGTGTAAAATTTCATAAACGTTTTATGCTCCTCTATTTTAATATTCTCGAATTATGTGGTTAGGAGCTAAAGCTTTGAGTGTTTTACTATGTTGGTTCCTTCATGGGTAGTTTCTAATAAATCTCATGCTTGTTTAGATATTTTACACATACATATTTGTTTGAATTCTTCTTTGGAATCGCACAATAAATAGCATTCAAGGATTTTATATCACAAGTGGACCCTATTTTTTCAAAGTCAATCCAAATGGCTTTCTATTTGGGTCTATATGTGGTAACACCATCGTCTGATACAATTTGTTCCATGGGTGTCACCCATCCATTCTTAACTATGTTTCAAACTGTATGATCCAATGATTTGAGAAATATGCGCATTCTTATCTTCCAATAGCCATATTTGAATCCATAAAATAGTGGTGGTCTTGAGACCAATGTTCCCTCATTTTTAAATATATTTTCAACTTTAGCAAGGATCTCCCTCTAGGTTGTTAAGCCCTATAAGAGGAACCTGGTCTGATACCAATTAAAATTGTGGCTTTACCGCTACAAGCGAAGCTTGAAAGTATGTCTAATGTCCTAGAGGGGGGTGAATAGGACTTTTCAAAATTTATTTAAACTAATAACATGCACTTACTTCTAGGTTCACAAGTGCATAATCATTATCTAATTAGTGAAATACATTATTCATGCCTTTTGACAAACATGTTTGGTACAGAAATTAAACAGACTGTAGAGTTCATCTAAACATCAAAAATAAGGAATTAAAATATTCACCACAATCGACATGATGTATAGTGGTTCAAAAATTTTCTTACCCCACTCCTGGTTGACCCGCTCTCTCCTAGAGTGTGCCGGATTTCACTATTCAGATGGTTTTAAATAAAGTTCACCATACATCTTCACAATCTACACAAGGTTAACGTTTTCCATCCGTCGATGGCCTACACAAGGTCTTATGAAGTCCTACACAAGAACTTGAGAAGTTCTACCCAAGTACAACAAAACCTACTCTCTTGTCGGAGGCCTACACAAGGACATATTAAGTTTGGAAGTTCAAACTCTGAAACCCAATCCTATACAAGGAATGGTTTCTAAACACAAATGGACTCTTGGTACTTACTTAGAAGTGAGTGACCCCATTAAGCACTTGATGAAGATCTTCTTGGATGATAAAGAAACTTCAGCTCCCTTGTACCACAACTATAGGATGATGCTCCGTTGTAAATGTTGACGTTTTCGGGTCAAGGGTTTAGTGAATCCTAACTAGGTATTGATGGGTCTTTAAGGACTAGTATGGATCATATGGTTAACCATTCAATGCTTGCTAGCTTCCAGATTTGCTAATAAAAGTGATTTCTATAGCATCAATGAATGTTGGAGTTCATTGTTCAATCTAAGCCTTGAACACGCCATGATTGCCTTTAATACAAGGATTGAATGATGAAATCTATGAGGAAAGAGAGCTTGAAAAAATGGATATAAAATCTAGGTATTAAATCTCACAAAGCTCTTTCAATAACTCACCCAAATGCTAAAAAATACCTCACACAAATATATACAATAGATTTCCAACGAGTAGAAAACTGTCAATTTCGATGTCATCGAAGGGTCTTCGATGTCATTGAACTTCCTTCGATGCATCACTAAATTGAGCAAAATATCTAAGTTGGTTGCTAGACAGTTTCTAATCTTCTATGGATGCCATCGAGTGACCTTTGATTTCATCGAGGGGGTCCTTCAATGCCATCGTAAAAATCCAAATTTATGACCTAAGTTTGCAGACAATTTGGGGTCCAATTTCGATGCCATCAAACTGAACTTTGATGTCATCAAAGATTCCTTCGATGTCATCAAAGGATGGTTTGATGCTATTGTAAAAATTCAGAATTTATGTGATTTCTTACTGGACAGTTTGAGCACTTCTTCAATGCCATAGAAACTAAGTTCAATGTCATTAAAGTTTAAGAGTCAATACCATCAAAGAGGCTTCGATGTCGTCACAAAAATCCTTATTTTTCTTATTCGCTTGCTGGACAAATTGTGCTCTTTTTCAATGTCATCAAAGCTATGTTCAATGTCATCGAACTGGCTTTGATGCTATTGTAAAAGTGAACATGATGGAAAAAGTCCCCAGGCTGGTTCCTTCTATGCTTAATAATCATCAAGTTAACAATTCAATATCAAACTGACACTTCAATATGTAAGCTGGATGTGACATGTGAAATCATGACTCAATCCATGTTTAAAACTTCTAATCGAGGATCAATGACTTAAATTTTGAGATCTCCCAAGTGACTAAAATCCAAGAGACATAAGGCATCAACATTAAGTATCTTTTGTAATTCTAATTCATGGATTAACTTTGAGATTACTTAAATTTGTAGGAATTTTTCACGACTTCGCCCAAAGACTAAGAAAACAACTAATTAGCCTGCCTAATCTACACCCCCCAACTTAAAATCTACATTGTCCTCAATGTAAAAGAGATAAGCATTTAATGCAAATGAGGCAACGAAAAAAAAAAGAGAAGTCGTGGAAAGGTAGTACCTAAAGAAGGAATTCTGAGGTTTTTTTTTTCAAAATATCTCAATATGAAGATAGGTTAGCACAAGAATTAAACCATCAGAAAGTAAGCTTTTCTAAACAGCAAAAAACAAACTATCCTAAACGGTGAAAAGAAAACTATCCTAATCCTAAATTCTTTAAAAGCAATAAACCTAACTGGGAAAATAAGGAAAAACTAGTTAGTTATGCCACAAGGTTCCTTCTCCGATCAGTATCTTGATAAATTTCTTAGTAGGTTTCCTAACAAGATCATCCAAAAGCCCTTTTTGCAATAGGCTTGGATGCCATGGAATATGATTTTTCAGAGAAATTTGTGGATCTCAGTATAAAGTTTCCTTTTAATCTCTTGAGGTGTCTAAAGTACATATGATTCACTTGAGACAGAAAGTTTCAGAGTTAGCGCAACATGGTTAATCAGAGACTACAAGTAGATAAAATTCAGAGAAATTCTCAATAAGTGATGTAGTCTCAATATATTCCAAAGTTTCAGTCTTCAGTTTAACTTTCAACTCCTCCTCCCTTAATGGTAAACATTCAAGATCTGTGGAAGCAGGGGCTTCAGAATAAGGGCTCTCTCGGTCAGTAACAAACACAGATGTATTGTTTTGCAAAGCATCCATTATTTCTTTTATTATGGGATCATTTGAATATGTAAAATATGCCAAGCGATCTTTCCGAGAGTTGAGATAGTCAGTGAAGAGAGGGTTATTTTTCACATTAAGTTCTGTGATGATATGCCCAATGATTCCTTCGTCTTCTCTTATAATAGAGGGAAACATGATCTCTTGCTCTTCACCTTGGTAAGAGCCAATTGTCACCAGATACATCTCGCCCTACCTTGCATAGACAGATTGTGGATCAGTAGACGCATTGATGTGAAGTATCTGTTCATTGCTGCTACTCAGTAAAGGCACTATATCGTCAAGGGTTGACAGCAGATGATGGCCTTAACTGGGTGGTTTCAAATTCCGGAGTCATATCGAGCGATTCGTCCATCTCCCTAATCATATTATAATCTAAATCAAGGGAGTGGTCTACACATACCTCAAAAGAGTTGGAAGGGTCGATCGGAAGAGGCTCATCCTCCACATTTAAATCAGGTGTGTCAAATGGGTGGAGTGGATCATTATGGTCGACAACTTCCTGTACCTTGTGACCACTTTCTTGAACCATAATTGAAATCGATTTCAGTGAATCTTAGGCTGTAAACTCATGATTCTCATCGCAATACTTATCATCTTCCAATTCAGTACAATTCACAAGTGGGATGAGATCACTTTCCTCACAATATTTTTCTAGATTGAGTTGAGGCTCGAATAAACTAGCCTCTTCCTCCTCATTGAAGTCAAGTGTGTCATATGACTGGAGTGTGTTAGTATCATTATATTTGAAAGACACCCATGTCTCTTGATCATTCCTTTGGATAGTCATCGAGATCGACTCTTTGAAAAATTGAATCAAATGCTCATTAACACAACTGATTCTTCATTCTCAATTTCAGTATTCTACATAATCGCATCACGTGAACCTGACTATTGTATATCGTTTATAAGTTCTTGAAATCTTTGGAGTATGTTTTGCTAGATGAGTGCTAAAGTTTGTGTGGAATTCTGAAGCGAATTCTCTTGGATCGTTTCTTGTTGGATCTCAGAGGTATAAGACCCAAGAGTGTCACTATTATGCATTGTTGATTCAACTTCCCAATCTTGATGTTTCCACTGATTATAAGTAGGGAGTTACGAATGAAGAATTGGATTGGGTTGAGGCTGGAGTGAACTAGCCTCCTTTAGCTTATCAAGGCATGATGCAAGCACTTCTATCGTTCTTCTAATGCCAGCAAAATCGTCTGTGTAACCCTGAAGTGACTCTTCTTAGATCGTTTCTGATTGGGTTTCAAAGGTAGAGGACCTAAGAGAATTGTCACTATGATGTATTGCTGGTTCATCTTCCCAACACTGATATTTCCACTGATTATAGTCATATGGGTCATAAGTGGGAGAATCTAGTGGTTGTTGGTACATATGATGTTTCTAGAAAAATTTTGAGACATAGGTTGTTTTCTAACATAATCATCTGATAGCCCTTCACAATTTTTCACAATCTCTAAAATTAGCTCAACATATTGACGTTCCCACTCTTGCATATACATAGTGAAACCTTAATTCTGAATCTAGTCCTAAAATATAATAAAAGAAAAATCCTACAACAATATGGAAAGTAAGTAGAGGAGAAGTTAGAAGGAGTTTACCAGTTTGGAGAGTTCTATGTTAGGATCCCACAAAACAGAAAACAATGCTAGTTTCTAAAATAAATCAGAAAAAACCCTAACCTAAAAACAAAACAAAAAGTTAGTCCTAAAAACAAATTAGTTTCTTTAAAAAAAAAAAACTTTCAAAAAACAAATTAGGAAAGTTTCTAAATCTGGAAATAGAAAGAAAGAGAATTAGAAAGAAGTTACCAAATTAGAAGTTTCTATTTTGGGATCTTGGAGAAGAAAAGAGGAAAGTGAATTAGTTTCTAAAAAAGAACTAAGAAAGCAACCTAGTTTCTAAAAAAAAAGAAAAGGAAAGTTTCTAAAAATAGAAAGTAAGTTAGTTTCTAAAAACAGAAACAAAGAAAGGAAATAAGTTTCTACAAATTAGGAAAGTTTTTAAAAACAAAAATTAGTTTCTAAAAACAAATTAGAAAAGTTTCTATCCTAGAATTAGAAAGTAAATTAGTTTCTAAAAATAAAAAAGGAAAGTTTCTAAACCTGAAAATAAAAAGCTAAATTAGTTTCTAAAATAATTCTGAAAAAATCATAACCTAAAAATAGAAAGTAGAAAAATCTCAATCTTAACCTAATTCCAAAACTAATCAAATCCAGAAAACACAACCGTCAATCCCTGGCAACGGTGCAAAAAACTTGTTCACAACCCCAAGTGTAGGGTCGTAATGTAGTAATAATCTTAGTAAGACCGAGGTCGAATCTACAGGGACTAAAACTTGTATGTTTTTAAAATTAACTAGAAGAAGATGTGAAACTAATTCTGAAGTATTTGAGAGAGTAATTGTGAATAGAGTAATTAAAACTAAGAATTTAAATGTGGGAACTAGGATGTCAAGGATCTACTTGTAGTGATTAGGGAGCCCTCTTACTTGATTCAAGTAACATAATTAGAATTGGAGTCCTATCCTATCCAATTGGAAAATATATCAATAAAATTAAATTTGAACTTTCATTAACCTAATTCTCAATGAATGAGAACTATGATAATTGGCAAAGATTCCATCACCAAACCATGCCTAGGAGACAATGGCAAACAACAGGATTTACCAAACTCATAATCTCAAAGCAGGAGAATTGTGAAGATTAGGAAGGATTCCATCACCCTACCATGCTCAAGAGACAATGTGAACAACAAGACTTACTAATTTCACAATCTTAAATCAAGAAAAGAAGATACTCAAAGCTATTGCAGATCTACTGTAATTTAAGTCACAATAAACTATTAAAAACTGAAAGTATTCCTTACATATCAAATTAGAATTCATGGAGTTTAATATAAACATGAATCAAAGCAATAGAAATATCCCATCATGCTACAAGCTTCACCTCTTAGCCCTAGCTAAGAAGTTTAGCCAACCATAGAAATGATTGGATCTAAGACCCTAGAAGAAAGCATGAAAACAACTAAGGAAGAAGAAGAAAAACACTTGGCGACAGCTTCTCCACCCTTTTATTCCACTCCTTAAACCCTATAAGATACCTATAAATATCCTAGGGAGTCCTATTTATAATTGTGGAACTCTAACTTTTGCACTTAGTTGGAAAACTCTAGAAACTGCCTCAAATTTACGTAATTTGTTAAAATAGATTTCACTCTGCGTAGTTTCCTAAAATGACCCAAAGTTTCAGAATATACTTTTTTAGGACAATTTCAAGATTCCTTTTCTTCACTTCAAATCTTTGATTCTCTTCATTCCTCACTTGGTTTTCTTAGATCTTTGGCATGTGAATTCTTTAATTTTGGTCTCCTAAGATCCATCCCTTGCCTGGTGATTCTTGAGTATTAAATCTATGCTTTTAACACCCTTTTCAATCCAAGCTCTTAAATTCACCTTGCAACACAAACATGAGTAAAATAAAACATTAAACATTATCATGTTCATAAACCAAGATATAAATGGGAGATGATATGGAATATTTGACCATCAACAAAAAGTTTAGAAAATACTTAATTTCTTACTAGACAATTAGACCTCCTAACACGATTCCATCGAGCTACCTTCGATGGCACTTCAATGCCATCAATAATGTTTGATTTTCAGAGTTTAACTTTTAACTCGGACATCAACCCTCATAGTATTTTAGCACACTTAATGATAGTTTTTCCTAAATGATTTTCATTATGTGGGGCTATGTTTGAGGGGTTTTGGTATAGGGTTTGGTGACGTCTTGTGGCTTTCTTACCTTGTCTTAAATCAGAAGACTTTAACCTTTTAAATCTTTAGTCATTGATCTTCTTGGGGCTCATTTGACTCGAAGATTCTTAATTCACGCTAATCGATAATTAAGACACTTTCACCTTCTTCTTTAATCCTTCGGTTCTAGTTGGTTTTTATGTTTTTCTTTTTTAGTTTTATTTCAATCATGTCTTTGATTGTCTAATCTTTTAGTCAGGGCTAAAAGGGGAAGCTTGTAGTTATTCTTAATATCTTAGTAACTTTAATTCAAGTATTTGATTTGATTGTAGAATAAATTCAGTGATATTTGCTTTGAATGAAGATTTATGTCTAAATCACTTTGATCCATTATAGCTCTGAGTACATTGGATGCTTAGGAACGCTAAAAATAGTTTCTTATCTATTTTGCAAAGGATTGGTATGTAAAATATATTGATCTATCATAGACTATGAGCACGATAGATGCTTTGAATTCCCTGCGATTAATACTTTGCTGCATGATGTGGGAACCAATTTAATTGAACTTCAAAATCTATTTTGATATATGAATGATGACTTAACCGCTCCATTATCCAGTTATATATGATGGGACTTCAATTCTAGTCAAGTAATCCAAATGAATCAAGTGAATTAATATTAAGATATGGCTATAAGTAGATCCTTGGCGCTTTAGTATTTTATCCTTAATCGTTTTTCTAACAATTAATCCTTAAATCAAATTACATTAGTTAGTTTAGTCCTACTTCTAATTTTTAAAGTATTGTAGAAAGCGCACAATTGTAAGTTCCTGTGGGAGCGACCTCGGTCTCACCAAGTTATTACTACATCACAGCCCTGCACTTCGGGTCTGCATCAACAATTTACGTTATAACGCCATGAAGGTGGAATATGCCTTATTAGCCTTGCTTGGAAGGGTGAATGTTCATTCTTCAAAGCGAAGCCCGAATAGGGAAGCTACCCAAGGGGCATAAGGTAAGTGATTACACATACATCCATGATCGTTGGACTTTTGGGACCACATCCAAAATGAAATATATTAGTCGACCGACTCTAGAAAGTTGATATCGCTGCAAGGAGGAAGGTATTGGTTGGATATTCATGCAAGGAAAGTTTGATGCATTCATAAATTCCTACCTACCTCTATGTGTCATCATGATGTGCTTCAGCTTAAGTGAACTATTCGGTCCACCCATTCATAAGTTTCGGCCATGCTCTCAGAAATTTAAACACGTTTAAAGAATCCAAAAGATTGTTGGATTGGACAAGAAAAACTTAATCGGAACACTTTGGGAAGTTGGGTTCAATCTCACGAAGCTATTCGTGAGTGACAACATGATGGAAGGCTGGAACTAGTGTCAACAATGCCTTTTCTGGTTCGATCAAAGTATTGAATAAGAGGTCATTAACTACTCCTGACAACATAACATCTAGATCTTTGAAGAACAATTCTAGATGAAAAACTGGAATGGGAAAAGAGGAAAATGCATCCATAGTAATTGAGAGGAGAAAACTAGAAAAGTGGATTTGATGTACGAGAGAAGAACCAAAGGGTGAAGGAAGAAAAGCACCGACTTAGAGTTTGTTTACGTATTAGTCGCAATACATGCACATTAATGGAAGGATAATCAAATTCATTGTACGATACGATTCTATGCAATATGTCATGTGGATAGCTTAATAGGGTGATGTAAAGGATATATTTGATATGGCCTCAATTAGGTAGAATCAATGGGGAAATAACACACAGACCAATGGTCGATTGCATTTATTGCATTAGGCAATGGAACAAAGTTGCTTTCACCTTTTTCCTAAATGTGAAGCGACATGGGGGTAATGTTGTACCTTATTTCTGGCCATTATGGGTTGAGCCAATAGGAGGGCGACATGTGATATTGTATAAGAAATAGGAGGTGAATGAGAAAAAATCTTATAAATGCTTGGAGCACTTTTTACGGAATCATAGCTAGCATAAATCCAGTTTTATGCGTCAGTGGATGGTCAACGAAGTAATGTGGTTGAGTTAATCAAAAGTTTAACAAGCGAAGAGAGAAACACAATAGAGCAGTTTATGTTACAAAAGGCAACTACGAGGAACAAAGTTTGACCAATAGAAGAAGAACAATCACAAAAAGGAAACGTCACAAGAGAAGGATCTAGAAAAGGTTTTTCGACTACTGTAACTATTGCAGAAATGGAAGAAGAATATGGAAGAATAAGCTATAATAGAAATTTATAAATAACAAAGGAAATCAACATAAAAAATCCAACACAATTCAATTAAAAATACAACATATCTATCAATTTATCTTTTATCTCGGCTTATCCTAGGAGTAGCAATAATTCTTAGATATAATCTTTAGTTGTAATCCAAATCTATGCTCATACACTAGATTTGTTCTCTATCTAATATCAAGTGGTTCTTTCAATAGCCACATTCTTACAGTTGCTCCTAGTAACCGACTATGGGTTTTTTCCTTTTGTTTGATTGCACTGGTATTTTGAAGGTCCTTTCTTGTGAAAGGCACAAAGCAACCCATATTCGGAGGAAGAACCCACCCTCTGATTATCATATTATCACTATAAATTTCTACAAGTGGTTGAATAACCGACCGATCTCCTCAAAATTTGGTCATATATGTTCATATTGGACGTATCTGCTTATTTTAATGCTTGGGGTGAAAGTTGAGCGGTTTGGATCAAGCTGCTTTATCAATTATGGCACGTCCCCTCACGCTACACATAATAGAAAACAAACTGAGCGTGCAACAAAATGATTAAATTTTTTCTCAATGTGAAGAAATTGGCTTACAAGTTCCAAGCATTTAGAACAACAAAATTAAGGGTTGGCACATTATTGAAGTTATTAAGTGGATTTAGCTAGACTCGGGGAGGGTTAAGTTGAATATGGATGGCTCCACCTATGGTAATCCCGATGAGGGTAGTGGGGCAATGTATGTAGGGACCACTCCAACAAAGTCATTTTTCCTTCCACCATTCTTATGGTTAGATCTTTAATATTGTAGCCGAAGCCCAAGCATTTTTGAATTGGGTAAGGATTTGTAGTGAATTGGGTTTAAACAATATCATTGTTAAATTTAAGTCTCGAATTATCACTACACCATTTCTAATCCCCTTACCCCAGTTCCTTGGATTATTTAGTACTGACTAGGGTTCATTGCTTGTATAAATTTCTCTCAATTTCAACGTCTCCCACACCTGAGAGAAGACAATTCAGTAGCAAACGGCCTAGTTAAGCTAAGTTTAAGCTAAGTAATAGAGGGCCCAAAGAAATTATTTGGGAGAGAGGAGTTCCCATGGGATATTTAGGGTATGATGAGTTTAGAAAATGTAGGTACAAGTATGTTAAGGAAGAAGGCTTCCTCTTTCAAGGCTTAATTGGAAGAGTGGGTCAACTAGAGCCTCTTGTATGGGGGTTATATGCATGTTTATTTTGGTTCTTGGTTTGTCTTTTTTTTTATTATTATTCCTTTAGTTTTTTGGGGGCCACCTTAATCATTTATAAATCCATTATAATAAATGCTCTCCAAATTCATAGATTTGTAGTTTTTTTTTTTCTGGACATTGGACTTTGAAATTGTTGTCAAATGTCTTGTAACAAAGTCTCTCGATGTCATCGACGGACCACTTAATCCCATTGAGTAAATCTCGATGCCATCGATAGATGCTCAACCCCATCAAGAAAATCCAGGAAAAAAAGAAAAAGAAAATAATTAATTGATGGATAGTTTGGAGGTTGCTACTGATGGCATCCAAGGATTTTTAATGTCATCGACTAGTCCTCGATGGTTGTCAATGCAATCAAATGACCCATCGAAGGTGCACGCAGAATTTCATAGGTGCATAATTTGCTTTCTATTCCGATTAGATAGTATATATACCAAGTGTAATTTGGATTGGGGCAAGGATTAAAGAGGATTAGGGCTTTCTAAGTTGTTCTAAAGGATTTAAGGGCATAGCTAGGGATTCAAAGGAGATTTTAGGGCTCTTCGAATCGATAAGATCATCCCTCTCTTGTAATTTTGCTTTCATGGTGCATTACTTGCGCCTTTTGTTGTGGTTTTTTCCCACAAGGGTTTTTCCACGTAAAATTCGTATTGCCTCCTTGTTGGGTTTGTTTATGTTATTGTGATTATTTTTTCTTGATTTTTCTCTATGTGATTCTGTAAGTCCAAAAAAGTGGTATCAAAATAAATGTTGGGAAGCAGATTGAATCTAAAAGCAATCTATCAATAACAACTAACATGAAGTTTGATGTAAAGAAGTATTCCAGTAAAAATAATTTTGAACTATGGAAAGTTAAGATGAATGACATCCTAGTTCAACAAAGATTAGAAAATCCACTCCTTGGAAAGCGACCAAAAACCATGAAAGAAGAAGAATGAAACAAGCTAGATAAGAAGGCTAATATCTCAATCAATCTGTGTCTAACAGATGAGGTCCTTTATAATGTTATGAGAGAGAAAACTACAGCAGATACATAGACGAAACTAGAGAACATCTATGTGAAGAAGTCTCTTGAAAATCTCTAGTATCTGAAGGAATAATTGTTCAATTCAAAGATGACGGAAGAGGCTGACGTTAAGGCCTACATCAGCAACTTCAATAAGCTCATTTGTAAATTACTGGATATGGATGAGACCATGAAAGATTTAGATCAAGCATGTATTCTGTTAAATTCTCTTCCAGAATTGTATAAGTCATTTGAAGACTCTTTGTGCATCAGTAGGACAATCATTAGCGTTGGGACCGTTATCTCAGCACTTCAGTCGAAGGCAATGATAAAAAATAGTGATGATGTATGTGTTTTTACATATGCATTGGTTACCAAGGGGAATTCTAAGCGAGATAGTGGATCTTCATGATTGAGATCCAAATCTAGGGGCAAGGGCAAAGGCAAGCTAAAGTGCTAGAATTGTGGCTTGACAGGGCACATGAAGAAGGATTGTCAGAATCATAAGTCGAGGAAGGAGAAATCAAAGAGTTCTTCTAGAGAGTCCAACACTGCCAAAACTAGTGAGGAAGCAAGTGGTAGTGACGTGTTGATTGCATCAAAATCTAGTTATTTCAGTGATAAATGAACTTTAGATACAGGGGCTTTATATAACATGACCCCACATAGGAGTTGGTTCACCAATTACAGTAAGTGCATGGTGGTTAGGTGTTTATGAGTAAAGATAATATATGTAACATGGTCGGTGTTGGGTCGGTGTGCATCAAGATGTTTGTTGGCATGGAGCGTATCTTGACTGATGTGAGACACGTTCCCAATTTAAAGAAGAGTATGATATCTTTTGGTGCTCTCGAGGCACATGGGTGTAAATTCACTAGGTTCAATTATGTCTTTAAGATTTTAAAGGGGGAACTCATAGTCATGAAAGCATTGAGGAATGATAAGTTTTACAGGTTGATCAGAAGCACTTCATCAAGTGGAGTTGCAACAGTTATAATGGATTCTACGTCTGCACATATATGGCATGCATGCCTAAGCCACATGAGCGAGCAGGGCATGAAAGTACTTTTTTACCATTGTTGTCACGCCCCAAACTCGGAAACTGGGCTCATAAAATTTTTGATCGCCGAATCCGGCACCGACAGCCTCCGTAGTACTCCATTCTCGGCTCCTGACACCCATACACCAGGTTCCGATCCTGGGATCCTACAAGGAAGATTTCTATAACATAAGTCTGATTCATAAAGAGCATACCCAAGATCATAACATCATAACCACAGATACATAACCACAGGAACAGCATTACAAAATTCACTAAGAATTTAAACCTTTCACAAGTACAAGGCTTAAGGGAGAATTACAAAGGCTTGTACAAGAACAACTCCAAAAGGGTCTACGGCACGCTCCACGCTCCTGCTCAGCTATTGCTACTGCCTAGGATCACCAGCACACTGCCTAGCGTCACCTGCATGCATCAATCGTGCATAAGCTTATAGAAAGCTTAGAGGGTTGCGTAAGTGTGTACGAGACAAGTGCCATGAATGCAATATCAGAGTATGCGGAATATGCGGAAAGATCATGAATACCAATAGCTGTAACAAGGCATGCAAATGTAAGGCAGGAATACTATTTCCCAACCAAGGGCTATGTAACTTAATGCAAGATACCATCAGCCAATCCAAGGTTGTGCAATGCAGGGCCATATAGCCAAGTTCCATATGCAATATGCAATGCGATCATGCTCATCCTCATATCAAGTCCACAAATCAATATGGTTCCTCTCTGGGGAATCACCGGGGTCAAATATACTACTTGTTGACTACCACTCTCTAAGTCGCATAGCTCAGCGAGTGTAAGAGACCTCACTACCCGCCTGTGGATAGCCAACACCAACAAGGCACGACGGTAGCTGAACTATTTACGAGCTGGTCAGACTCGGCCTAACTATTGCCCCCTCACTCAGGTGGGTAAGGCCACACCCCCTCCCAACTGACCACGATACAGTGAGAGATGCAGCCTAATGGTAAAGGCACCAGTGCTCATATTTTTCACTCAGTCTCGGCGTTGGACCATCTCATGGTAGCATGAAAGTTCTGAGACTATCGCCTAAGGACATCCTACGTGCCCATAGTGCTCAAACTAATATTTTCTGTGTCCAAATCTGACCATCCACGATATACCTGTGGAGTCTACGGCCCTGATGAAGCTAAGGCGAATATCAACGTGCTATATCAGATGCATGAATCACACTAATCAATCATGCATCAAATCCTACGCATCCAGCGCGCTCAAGTGGGGCAACTCCATCACTCAAGGAGTCCCATAACATCCTGCCCAATGGCATAATGCCATGATGCGAGACTTGTATCCTAGCCCATACCGTTCCATAAGCTTCTGCGATCTTCTTGGTCAAATTCCAATGACCCGTGATCTGTTATCGGTATTTTTGTGCAACCCTAAGTTGTATCCTGTATTCCTGAGTCAGCTCAACCCGAGACTAGTATCCTTACGACCACGTCGTCGCTGCAGTTCCAACGCCGTGTCATACACGTCGATTCGATACCTGGCCCAGGATTTATGGACCTGCGTATTTTCTGATGAAATACCATGCGTTGCGGATTCCGTGGGAATCTCTACAACCCATCACATCAATCCATCAAACAATCAAATTAAGTACAACCCATACCCTACCCATCCCTCTCTCACCCAAAGTCAACAACACCCTTACTCATCCATTCCTTTCTTACCAACAAGTCAACAAGCACCATACCCCCCATGTCATACACATCACTTCTCTCTCTTTCTCATTTCATACTCCATTTTCAAGCAACTCCCAAGGGTGGACGTCCAAGCTTTCCAAGAGGAGAGCTAGGTGTGGCCCACTTCCCTACCCCAAGCTCCACCATCCAATCTTCATCTACCTCCATCAAAGTCAAAGCTGAGGAGCTTAGCTTGCCATTGGTCCAAAAAGAGATCTAAGGTGAGTTTTTTTTAGTTGATTTGTGGATTGTGGGTCCACATGGTGGGACCCATCTTGATGTATGTATTGTATTGAGGGGCCCATAGTGGTGGGGCCCCTCCTCCATCCATCTCTCTCTCTTTCTCTCTCTCTCTTCTTTTTTTGTGATGACCATGTGGCCCACTTGATTTACGAGTTCCATCCAGCCGTCTAGCTGGGACGGTGGAGCCCACCTGATTTATGTGTTACATCTGCACCGTCCATTGCTGGACGGTGCTATGCAGGGGCCACCGTGATGTATCTATATGTGTGACCCACCATGATGTGTGGATTTGATCCACACTGTCCATTTGGTGGACATTGCTAGACAGTTGTACAGCAGCCGTGGGACCACATGATATGTGTTATATCCACCATCCATCCCTGTGAGGCCCTACCACAATGATGTATGTGTTTCACCTCGTTGTCCATCTGTTTTGGGGTTGTGGGCCCACCCCACACGTGCTGCACGTGTGAGGGGTGGGGCCCACCTTGTTTGTATTTGTGTGACATCGAACCATCCACTCGTTTGGGGATGTGGACCCCACCTTGAATGCATATATTGAATATCCAGACTGTTCAGAGGTCTGAACGTGGTGTGGTCATGGAGCCCACCACGCTGTATAGGTTTTATCTGCACCGTCCGTGCAATGGGACCCACCCTGATATGTGTCCCATCCAGCCATCCACCTTGGAGATCATTTGGTGGCGTGGCCCCCACCAGGACGTGTGTTATTTCCAGACCGTCCGTCAGGTGAACGTCCATGGCCTGGACGTTAGCTACAAGCCAGAGAGAAATAAAAGAAAGAAATAAATTATTATTAATAATAATATATTAGATATTAATATACATAATGCTATGGTGGGGCCCTGTGGGACCCACCTACATTAGAAGCAGGTTGGCTGGTCTACCACCTCACCAGCTATATAGCTGATGTACTGGCGTCAACTAGTACGTTTGATCCGACAGTCGTAATATCCAGACCATCCGTCCATTTTGCTGGTGGGCCGCGTGTGTGGACCCCACCATGATGCATGCGTTATATCCCACCGTCCATCACCCCTCCGTGATGCATGTCTTGTATCCACACTATCCGTCCAGACATGGGTATGGACGGTGGACCATTTCAATATAAAAAATAAATAAATATGAATGAAGCAGATTCAAATCCCTGGTGGGCCAATTGCGTGGACCCCACCCTTAATGTACATGTTTTATCCCCACTGTCCATTGCTTGGACTTGGGGCCACCTTGATGTGTGTATGGGATCCACACCGTCCATGGGAGCCACATGATATGTGATTTATCCTGGCCATCCAGATCACGTGGGACCCACCGTAAGCAAATTGGCTAGTGTACCTCACCAGCAATATGGCTGCTGTGTTGACGGCAACAAGTTCTAAGGATATGATCAATGAGGTATGTGCTTCATTTGCGCCGTGCATCTATGGGACCCACCTATGATGTAGGTGTTTTGTTCGTGCTGTCCTGTACAGGGACATGGGTCCCACATGATATATGTGTTTCATCTATTCAGTCCATCTACGGGACCCGTCGTAATGTATGCGTTGTATATCCAGCTGGTGGGACCCATTATGTGATTCATAAGGTCCACCTATCCTGTACGCAGGGCCCACCTGTTAGCTATATATGGCCCATTTGATGTATTTAAAGCCCACCGTGATGTTGCCCAATGTGACCTATATGAGGCCCACTTGATGTATATGAGGCCCATTAGTGTGGCCTATTGATGCAGCCCACTTGATGTATATAAGGCCCATTGATGCAGCCCACATGATGTGTATAAGGCCCATGTGCCGGGCCCACCTATTATGTATATTAGGCCCATGTGTAAGGCCCACCTATTATGTATTTTAAGCCCATGGGTGAGGCCCATTGTGATGTATTCGAGGCCTATGGGCAAGGCCTGATGTAATGTGTTTATAGCCCATATGAGGAGGCCCATTGAGATGTATTTTCGGCCCATGTGATACGGCCCATAGTGATGTGTATTAGGCCTATGCATGAGGGCCCATTTGACATATACAAGGCCCATTGGTGCGGCCCATTAATAGGGCCCACTTGATGTATATGAGGCCCGTTGGTGCAGCCCATTGATACAGCCCATGGTAATTATATGAGGCCCTTGTATGAGCCCATGGGCCCACGATACGTTTGGCTCTGTGTGGACCACTCCTTGGGAGAAATGTTGGTTAAACGTCCGCATTGATGGGCAATGATGATTTAATGTCCACATTGTGACCTTTCCTTAGGCCTTGTTTGGCCATTCTTATCGATTCTGATTCTGATTGTCGAGGCCGATTATTGAGACTAATTCCGATTCTGATGGCTGAGGCTGATTGTCGAGGCTAATTTTAATTATCGAGGCCGATTGTTGAGGCCAATTTCGATTTTGATTGTCAATTCCGATTGGTGAGGCCAATTCCGATTCTGATTATCGAGGCCAATTATCAAGGCATATTCCGATTGTAGATACCGATTTTGATTGTAGAGGCCGATTTAGATTGTCAAGGTCGAGTATTGAGGCTGATTTCGATTGTTGATACCGATTCTGATTGTTGAGGACGATTCTGATTGTTGAGGCCGATTCTGATTCCGATTGTCGAGGTCGATTGTTGATGCTGATTTCGATTTCGATTGTTGAGGCTGATTATTGAGGCCGATTTCGATTGTCGAGGACGATTCCGATTGTTGAGGCCGATTCTGATTCTGATTGTCGAGACCATTGTTGAGGCCGATTCTGATTCCAATTATCAAGGCTAATTCTGATTGTCGAGGCCCAATGTGATGTATATGCGGCCCATATTTGAGGCTCATTATGATGTACATTTGGCCCATGTTTGAGGCCCAATGTGATGTATATGCGGCCCACATTTGAGGCCCATTGTGATGTGTATTCAGCCCATGTTTAAGGCCTAATGTGATGTATATGAGGCATATGTGATGAGGCCCATTATGATGCATTGGAGGGCTAGGCGATTGAGCCCATTGTGATGTATGTTAGGCCCATCGTGATGTGTATTAAGCTCTTAAGTGAGGCCCATAGTGTTATGTAACGACCTTGGAATTTTTGTGCTAATCTTTCCTTAAGTAGTTGTTTTTGGGGTAATTAGCGCTTTACTTGATTGCTTGTGAAATTCGCATCAATCACTTTAAATCGTATCTGCATGGCTCTAAACGTGCAGATTAGTGAGCGCTACGTTACTCTGAAATCTGGGATTCATCGCTAAATCCAGTTGTTCTGGGGAATTTTTGGAAGACCTGGATCGGACCTAGACCGCGCGTCGAAAGTCCGATGGCGATGATCTTAGGCTGTTGCGGTCACTGAGTTGGGCTTGGTCTTCACCTCAAAAATCAAGTCGATCTGATGTTCTGGGTCGATTTGGTTGAGTTCGGAGTGAAGAGTGTGAGAACGGTTGGAATTTAATAAGCTTTTTATGAAATCGAGTCGTGTCGCTTGGCGACGATTTTAAGCATTCGACCGTTGGATTCGACCCAATTTCACCCTCCGATCAGGATGGTTGGCCCGGGCATATCCTAGTGCTTGTGGACTCGATCGAGTTTCGTGACCGTTGAATTGAGTGTGGTCCGCCACGCCTGATCTGAAGAGCCGGTCGTACGAAAACTCAGCTGACCTAGATCCATGGTCGGTGAGCTTAAGTCCGACCTTTCGTGGTTATAGGCCCACCGAAGTGCTTCGTTGGATCGAGAAAGGCGTGCTTTGGTTATAACCTAAGTATACCTTGACCCTGGGTTATTTCCATCATTTTAAGGCCTATATATAGTCCTTAAACCCTAGTTCTCATTTCCATACGAATTTTCTCTAACCCTAGCTTGGAAAGAGAGTGGAAAAGAGAGAGTTAGTGAGAGAGATTGGTTGGTGAATCATCTTGATTCTTCCTTGTTCTTCTTCACCTTTGAACCTTTACTTTGAATCGTTCCTCTGACGATTCTGAGTTCTTTTGGGGTAAGTTAACCTAACCCTAACCCGTGTTAGAGCTTAGATTAGACTTGGTGTTGTTGTATCTCATTTCTATCCTTATTTTAGGGTCTTCTTGCGCCGTTGACGAAGACAACTTGTCAGTTCGGTTATTCTTTCCTCGCTTAAGGTGCGGACTTTAAGTGTATAGGTTATGGTTTTCAAGGCTTTCAATCCCGATAGTGATTTATTCTTGTTATGGATGAGATTTCACATGTCAAATGTTATGTTTACATTGCTTTCTTGATATGCATGTGCTATGTTGAGATTTGTGTATTCTAAGTGTATTTATAAAGTACCGTATACGTATAAAATACGCACCTATGTTTGCCATGATTTTTGGTCATGTATGTATGCTAGATGCATGTATGACAACTCCTTGGAAGAAGGAATTGTCTAAGTGCATGTATTTCAACATGCGTCATGTATGTTGTTCCATGGATGCTAAGTGTTTGTAGAGATGCATGAATGACCTACGTGTAACTGATTACACTAAATGCGGGCGTTGAGAAGTGATTCTCAATACTTCTATGGATGCGCATGATTTCCTTATGCATTTACATTCCAAGTTATTTAAATTCAAGCATTCCTATGCTTACATTTATGTTAAATTGATATTCTTCAGATGTGTATGCACCATGATTTGAGTGGTTGTTCCATTACTGTTTTACATTCCATATGAATATTTGTCGTAGTGTAGGATGTTTGGGACTATGCCTTAGTCCAGGAAATCGGTAATTGACCCTTTGGTCGTGGTTGAGATTGCTTTCGCCACGTGAGACGCATTAGACGAACCCGAGTCGTATTAGAGTTGGCGGCGTGGTTGGGCCACGCGGAGTGTTTGCGCACTATATGTCGTTCAATTCATAGTGCGCTCGTGCTAGTCGAGTTCGTCTACTAACCCTTTTGTCCTTTGTATGTTAACCTTTTATGGACGCTACTGCTTGAATCTTTTGTACCGAACTTACCAGTGAAATCCTATTAACTATGGTACTCGATCCGCTAAGACTCATAAGCCGGACATGGTGGTATGGGACACCGTGGTCGAGCCGTCGGCCTACGCTGGGGTGACGAGCCTCCCCGTAGTGACCAGTGAGCAACTAAACTCGTGAGCCGATTATGGTGGTATGGGACACTATATTCGTCTGTTGTCGGCCTACATTGATTGGTGACGAGCCCTTTGTAGTGACCTCGAGCATACCCGGATACCGCAAGGAGGTGACGAGCCGATCCGTGGTAGTAAGGGCATGAAAGGCGTGCATTGATTGGTGACGAGCCCTTTGCTACGACCTCAACTATATGATCGTATGAGATGTCTAGGATTGACGACCCTAGTATGGATCACTGTTGGATGGTGATATGAGGAAGGTATCTTAGCTTCCCAATCCTGTATGAATTGGACTAATAACAACTTGGTAATCATATCCATGCACCGCATTTGCATGTGCTTTGTAGATGTGGCGCACTTTGAGGCGATGTCATGCGTAACGTAAGATGAAGACGCCGAGGGTGTACGCGTGAGGGCACGCATCATATTGCATTCATACCTGCATTAACAAGAGTACTTAGGATTTATTTAATTGTCCTGCTTTATCATTCCTGTTTGATTGAACTGATAACATGTTAACCGATGCCTTATTGTTCCACCGAGTTGATCACTCACTCCCACGTTCGGGGCGGTGTTACACACCCACCGGACTCGTCTTAGGCCCCGATGTTGCAGATGTGGATGCGACGTCGAGGCAGAGCGAGCTGGATGACGACGAGGCCGCCTTCTCCTATATGCGGTTTTCGACGGGTTCTAGCGAGCCTCGGTCGGTTGCGGGACCTATGGGATTATTATTTTGGGAACGAAATGATGTAACTTGTACTTATAATTTTGATAAATAACACTTTTACACGATACGGTTGTATATGTAATTCAGGACTTACACTTGTACACATATTTTACTATAAGTCTTCCGCTTGCTTTATTCACTTATCCCTGAATCATATCTGCGTTTTGGCTTAATCTATCCCATGTTTATGTGCTAATACGGTCAACATACATCATTCATTAATTATGTTGCATAAGTGATGTTTTGGAACTCGAGCCGAGTTATGCTCGACCCCAATTTCGGGCGTTACAAGTTGGTATCGAGCATGATCCGGATTAAACCGACTGGGTTATGGTCACACACCGCACGTTGTCACCACTATAGTGTAATTGGGTGCGGGTCTATCATCGCTTTGTGTTTGTGCTCCGTAGTTTCTATCGGCGAAGGTTTCCTGAAAACCTTTGCCGAGATCGAGTCTGTACCCTTACCTGATCACACACAGAGACCTGAAACCTGTTCTAGACCCTCTATTAATGAGTGTAGATGGTCTACCCTCCCATTATTCATTTTTAAACCTTCCAGAAATCGCCGGTTATCAGATTTCTGTCAGAATGACCCGATAAACTTCAAATTACACAAGGGGCCAATCGGGGCATTTTCCGTGGGACCCGTGGGGGAACCACATCATTTGGACCAAGGAGGACCAGGAGGACCTCGCCAAATCGGCGAGGCATCGCCGATATGTCCAGAGACCGGCGATGCCATCGCCGGTTCGGCGAGGGATCGCCGGTCGGGCAGGCGGGCCGGGCCGACGCGGGCCGATCGTCCATGAGACTTGTGTGGCCCACCCCTCCACGGGTTTCACTTTAAAACCACTCCTTTTACCTATTTCCTTTACAAAACCCTCTTCCAAGCTCTCCTTTTCTTCAACAACCTCTCCAAACTCTCTCCAATCTCTCCCAAATCTTCATCTTCCTTCCATTTTCGTGCAAACCCATCACCCCATTCTCAAATCTTCTATTCCATTGCTGAATTCTCCCATTTTCCCAATCATTTGAGCCCTTTCATTCCCTTTTTGGCTCATAGTTGTGTGGAAGCTTCACCATCTTCCTATTTCTCTCTTTCTCTCATTTCTCATGGCCCTCTTTGAGATTGTGACGGCCATCTTTTCCATTTCTTCCCTTCTTTCCTTGATGGGGAAGAAGAGAGCGCCCGTGGATGAAGCCGGGTCGAGCCGCCCAACCCGTGCACGGAGGCCGAGAGGTGCCGCCGAGCACGTCCGCCACGCGCGAGTTCCAGACGGCGGGACCTCGATCCTCGAGCTCCTGTCAGAGGAGGACCTTGTTGGCGGAATTGTCGCATGGAGTCTATGAGGGCCGTAGGTCCTCTTTGAGGCTCATGTTGATCCGCGGCTCTTTGGTGAGTTCTTTTTGTTGGAGCGCCTAGAAGGGGCTGGTTGGGGTCCCTTGTTCGAAGGCGAGTATCGCGCGAATGCTAGCACTGTTCGGGCCTTCTATGCCAACATTCTGGAGCCTTCACTGGATCCTCTGCAGTTCAAGATTCCCTGTGGTAGCGGTCGAGTTGGAATTGTCAATGTTGCTTTGATATCCCGACTCTTGAAGGTGCCACTTGGGGAAGTGCATGCCAGAGAGAAGAATGTGGACAGTGTGCGCGAGAGGGATCGTCGCACCCGATCCTTGTGTGGTCGTCTGGTGGCAGCCGAATAGGAGTCTTTTGGCTTCTCACATGACGGACGACTTCCGTTTGCTTCACCACATCTTTACGTTCAATGTGTATCCCGGGTGGAGCAACCGCAGCGAGTGTACGTGCCTGATGGTCGATTTTCTAGATCAGGGGGGGCAGGCTGCGAAGTGGGGGGTGCCGACGTACGTCCTGCGTCAGTGTATTCTCATCGCTCGGTCGAGTAGACGGACCGAGTCTCTTCCCGTGGGCCGCCTCATTTGCAAGCTCGCACAGGAGATTCGCTAGAGGCTTGGAGCCGAGAAGCCGGTCCCTGTTCGCTATATCAACTTGAGGACCCTTAAGCTGATGGAGGTTGGTTCTGGTCGGCGTGCCTCAGAGGGTGAGGCCGGGTCAGAGAGTGATGATGAGAGTTATGCTGAAGGTGGTGCGGAGTCTGAGTAAGAAGCAGAGCAAGACGAGGAAGAGATTGGGGCACAGGATTCGAGTGATCGCTCTCCTCCCGTGGTGTCAGAGCAGGGCGCAGAGCAGGTTGCCAGAGATGCCCGTCTTACACGGCTTGAAGAAGGGCAAGCTGCTTTACGCCAGGAGATGGTGGATCTTCGAGGCTTGGTTAAGCACAAGTTCAAGAAGATGTCCCGGACTTTGAAGTCTATCCTGTGTTGCTTGCAGGATAAGGGTGCTCCGCCTCCGTCTCCTGACTCCGACGAGTAGCATCGTCGTGGCCGTCTTTGCTTTGTTGTGTTTTTCTTTCCGTGTGTAGCCGTTGTTGGCTTGTAGTTGGAGTTGTTGTAGTGTGGTAGCTGTTAGTGGTTGTAGTAGTTGTGGTTGTTTGAAGTGTTAGATGTTGTTGTTTTCATGCTTTCCTAGTCGTGATTCATGTATTTTGTTGCACTACTTGTATTGCGACGATTTTGGTTAATGGAATGCATGTTGTTTGTTTTTGGAGTTGTGCCTGTGATTGATCATGGAAGTGGATCAATCCGTGTTGATTTGCTAGTCGCACCGCTTTATCACTACGATGTTATTATGGGTATGGATTGGCTCACGAGGATGCGGGCCGAGATTGATTGTGAAGCAAGTCGGTGACAATCATGGACCTGAGGGCGAGATTGTTACTTTCCCAGTTCAGGTCCGTTACCCTATTCGTATTGATTTTTTTTCTTCTCTGTGGGAGAGTTCGGCCGAGTCGGCGTTGGTTAGTACGCCGGTAGTTCAGGAGTTTGAAGATGTGTTTGAGTCGATTCCTGGATTACCTCCTCAGCGTGAGATTGATTTTGCTATCGATCTTATGCCTAGTGCGGCGCCCATTTCTTTACCCACCTATCGGATGCCTCCGAGTGAAATGGAGGAGTTGAGGAAGCAGATAGATGGTTTGCTAGAATTGGGTTTTATTCGGCCCAAGGTGTCTCCTTGGGGAGCACTGTCTTCTTTGTGAAGAAGAAGGATGGTTCCTTGCGATTGTGTATTGATTATCGCAGTTGAACTTCTGGTAATCGTGAAGAATAAGTACCCCTTGCCTAGGATTGATGATCTGCTTGATCAGTTGAAGGGGGCACGTACTTTTCGAAGGTTGATCTGCATCAGGGTTCATCAATTGCGCGTCAAGGATGGGGACGTGCGGAAGACCGCCAGCTACGGTCATTATGAGTTCCTTGTGATGTCGTTTCGTCGACGAACGCACCGGCCGTGTTCATGGATCTCGATGAACAGGGTATTTCGGCCTTTCTGTTTCGATTCGTCATTGTATTTATTGATGACATCTTGATTTATTCGCCGAGCGGGCAGAGCACGAGGAGCACTTAAGAGCGGTTTTGGGTACTCTTAGGGAGCATCGGCTTTTCGCACAGTTCAAGAAGTGTGATTTCTGGAAAGAGGAAGTCAAGTTCCTGGGACATGTGGTGTCCAAGGAAGGTATAGCCGTCGACCTTGCCAAGGTAGCTGCAGTGCAGACTGGAAGCAGCCTGGTTCAGTTACTGAGGTGAGGAGTTTTCTTGGCCTTGCAGGATATTATCGACGCTTTATTCAGGACTTCTCGAAGATTGCCGGACCGTTGTCGCAGGTGACACGGAAGGATTTGAAGTTTGCTTGGAGTGAGCAGCGGAGTTAGCTTTTCGTGAAGGACAAGTTGACGTCCGCCCGTGCTAGTATTGCAGAGCAAGGGGTTAAGTATATTATATATACCGACGCCTCTCGCGTTGGTCCGGGTTGTGTCCTTATGCAGAATGACAGGGTGATTGCTTATGCTTCGCGCACTTAAGGAAACACGAAGAGAATTACCCTACGCACGACTTGGTAGTGGCAGTCATCTTCGCATTAAAGCTTTGGAGACATTACCTTTATGGTGAGGAGTTCGAGCTCTTTGCGACCACAAGAGCCTTAAGTATATTTTCACGCAGCGTGATTTGAATATGAGGCGCAGATGGATGGAAACATTGAAGGACTTCAAGTTCGATGTTTCTTACCATCCTGGTAAGGCGAACCTTGTGGCGGATGCGTTGAGTCGCAAGAAGGCTTTGGAGTTTGCGGCTCCGCCGATGATAGCAGAGTGGGAGATGTTGGAGTTCGTGCGCGATTTTGAGCGAAGCTTACGGTGGTTGAGCCGTATGAGGTTATCGCACACATTCGTGCACAGCCCGCTATCGACGAGAGGATCGTTGCGGCTCAGTCGATGATGAGCTTTTGGTGAAGATGAGGCAGTGGGTTGGTACAGATGAGAGCTCCGACCGGAGTGTTAGTTCGATGGGGGCCTACGCTTTCGTGGCCGGTTATGTGTTCCCGACATCCCCTGACTTGAGACGTGAGGTTCTCGAGTTAGCCCATAGTTCTAAGCTTGCGATGCATCCAGTAGCACGAAGATGTATCAGGATATGAAGAGGTCTTATTGGTGGGACAATATGAAGGTCCGGATTGCTGAATTTGTTTCTCGTTGTCTCACGTGCCAGCAGGTCAAGGCAGAGCATCGCCGACCTCCTGGTTGCAGCCCATGCCCATAGCTGAATGGAAGTGGGATTTCATCTCTATGGATTTTATTTCTGGGTTGCCGAGGACGAGAAAGGGATTTGACTCTATTTGGGTGATCGTCGATCGATTAACGAAGTCGGCGCACTTCTTACCGATCAGAGTCACTTACTCTGCAGACGAGTTGGCTAGGTTGTATATCAAGGAGATAGTGCGTCTGCATGGAGTTCCCCTGGAGATTGTGTCTGATAGAGACACGCGTTTTACATCTATCTTCTGGACTAGTATCCAGGAAGCGATGGGTGTGAAACTGAAGTTCAGCACTGCGTTTCATCCGCAAAACAGATGGGCAGACGGAGCGCGTGAATCAAGTCCTGGAGGATATGTTGCGAGCTTGTGTTTTGGATTTCAAAGACATTTGGGATATTGTCTCTTGTATGCAGAGTTCGCGTATAATAATAGTTTCAGGCGAGTATCGGCATGGCTCCCTTCGAGGCGTTGTATGGTCGCCGTGCGAGCACCACATTGTTGGGCGAAATTGGTGAGCGTAGTTTGCTTGGCCCGAATTGGTGCAGTGACTTCAGAGAAGGTTGACATCATTCGACGTCGACTTCTAGCAGCGCAGAGCAGCATAAGAGTTATGCCGATACGAGGCGTCGACCGCTTGAGTTCGTAGTGGGAGATCATGTTTTTTCAAGGTCTCCCCTATGAAGGGAGTTTTGCGGTTCGGTAAGAAGGAAGCCGACGCCGAGATTTATTGGTCCATTTCAAGTTCGGATCGAGTGGGAGCGGTAGCTACGCCTTGCTTTGCCCACACCTCTTGCGGGCGTGCATAACGTATTTCATATCTCTATGCTGAAGAAGTACGTTCCTGATCCTTCGCATATTATCAGTTGGGAGCAAGTGCAGTTAAGTGAGGATGCCACTTATGTACTGCAACCGACGCGTATTCTGGATAGAAAGGAGCAGGTACTGCGTAGCAAGGTTATCCCTCTCGTGAAGGTGTTATGGTCGCATCATGGCGTAGGAGAGGCTACTTGGGAATCTGAAGCTGAGGTCAGGAAGACCTACCCTCTGATCCTCGAGGATTATATGAAGGTATGAATTTCGAGGACGAAATTTTCTTTTAGGGGGGTAGATTGTAACGACCTTGGATTTTTTGTGCTAATCTTTCCTTAAGTAGTTGTTTTTGGGGTAATTAGCGCTTTACTTGATTGCTTGTGAAATTCGCATCAATCACTTTAAATCGTATCTGCATGGCTCTAAACGTGTAGATTAGTGAGCGCTACGTTACTCTGAAATCTGGGATCCATCGCTAAATCCTAGACCGCGCGTCGAAAGTCCGATAGCGATGATCTTAGGCTGTTGCGGTCACTGAGTTGGGCTTGGTCTTCACCTCAAAAATCAAGTCGATCTGATGTTCTGGGTCGATTTGGTTGAGTTCGGAGTGAAGAGTGTGAGAACGGTTGGAATTTAATAAGCTTTTTATGAAATCTGAGTCGTGTCGCTTGCGCGACGATTTTAAGCATTCGACCGTTGGATTTCGACCCAATTTCACCCTCCGATCGGGATGGTTGGCCCAGGCATATCCTAGTGCTTGTGGACTGATCGAGTTTCGTGACCGTTGAATTGAGTGTGGTCCGCCACGGTCGATCTAATTTCAGGGCGTTACACTGACCTAGATCCATGGTCGGTGAGCTTAAGTCCGACCTTTCGTGGTTATAGGCCCACCGAAGTGCTTCGTTGGATCGAGAAAGGCGTACTTTGGTTATAACCTAAGTATACCTTGACACTGGGGTTATTTCCATCATTTTAAGGCCTATATATAGTCCTTAAACCCTAGTTCTCATTTCCATACGAATTTTCTCTAACCCTAGCTTGGAAAGAGAGTGGAAAAGAGAGAGTTAGTGAGAGAGATTGGTTGGTGAATCATCTTGATTCTTCCTTGTTCTTCTTCACCTTTGAACCTTTACTTTGAATCGTTCCTCTGACGATTCTGAGTTCTTTTGGGGTAAGTTAACCTAACCCTAACCTGTGTTAGAGCTTAGATTAGACTTGGTGTTGTTGTATCTCATTTCTATCCTTATTTTAGGGTATTCTTGCGCAGTTGAAGAAGAAAACTCGTCTAAATCATATCGTCTATTCTTTCCTCGCTTAAGGTGCGGACTTTAAGTGTATAGGTTATGGTTTTCAAGGCTTTCAATCCCAGATAGTGATTTATTCTTGTTATGGATGAGATTTCACATGTCAAATGTTATGTTTACATTGCTTTCTTGATATGCATGTGCTATATTGAGATTTGTGTATTCTAAGTGTATTTATAAAGTACCGTATACGTATAAAATACGCACCTATGTTTGCCATGATTTTTGGTCATGTATGTATGCTAGATGCATGTATGACAACTCCTTGGAAGAAGGAATTGTCTAAGTGCATGTATTTCAACATGCGTCATGTATGTTGTTCCATGGATGCTAAGTGTTTGTAGAGATGCATGAATGACCTACGTGTAACTGATTACACTACATGCGGGCGTTGAGAAGTGATTCTCAATACTTCTATGGATGCGCATGATTTCCTTATGCATTTACATTCCAAGTTATTTAAATTCAAGCATTCCTATGCTTACATTTATGTTAAATTGATATTCTTCAGATGTGTATGCACCATGATTTGAGCTGTTGATCTATTACCGCTTTACATTCCATATGAATATTTGTCGTAGTGTAGGATGTTTGGGACTATGCCTTAGTCCAGGAAATCGGTAATTGACCCTTTGGTCGTGGTTGAGATTGCTTTCGCCACGTGAGACGCATTAGACGAACCCGAGTCGTATTAGAGTTGGCGGCGGTGGTTTGGCCACGCGGAGTGTTTGCGCACTCTATGTCGCTTCAATTCAACGTGCGCTCGTGCTAGTCGAGTTCGTCAACTAACCCGATTGTCCGAGTGTATGTTAACCATGTATGGACGCCTATCGCTTGAATCTAGGGTACCGAACTTACCAGTGAAATCCTAATAACCATGGTACCGATCCGCTAAGACTCATGAGCCGGACATGGTGGTATGGGACACCGTGGTCGAGCCGTCGGCCTACGTTGGGGTGACGAGCCTCCCCATAGTGACCAGTGAGCAACTAAACTCGTGAGCCGATTATGGTGGTATGGGACACTATATTCGTCCTGTCGGCCTACATTGAGTGGTGACGAGCCCTTTGTAGTGACCTCGAGCATACCTGGATACCGCAAGGAGGTGACGAGCCGATCTGTGGTAGTAAGGGCATGAAAGGCGTGCATTGATTGGTGACGAGCCCTTTGCTACGACCTCAACTATATGATCGTATGAGATGTCTAGGATTGACGACCCTAGTATGGATCACTGTTGGATGGTGATATGAGGAAGGTATCTTAGCTTCCCAATCCGTTGTATGAATTGGACTAATAACAACTTGGTAATCATATCCATGCACCGCATTTGCATGTGCTTTGTAGATGTGGCGCACTTTGAGGCGATGTCATGCGTAACGTAAGATGAAGACGCTGAGGGTGTACGCGTGAGGGCACGCATCATATTGCATTCATACCTGCATTAACAAGAGTACTTAGGATTTATTTAATTGTCCTGCTTTATCATTATTGTTTGATTGAACTGATAACATGTTAACCGATGCCTTATTGTTCCACCGAGTTGATCACTCACTCCCACGTTTCGGGGCGGTGTTACACACCCACCGGACTCTGTCTTAGGCCCTGATGTTGCGATGTGGATGCGACGTCTGAGGCAGAGCGGGAGCCGGATGACGACGAGGCTGCCTTCTCCTTTTCTGACGGGTTCTAGCGAGCCTCGGTCAGTTGCGCGGGACCTATGGGATTATTATTTTGGGAACTGAAATGATGTAACTTGTACTTATAATTTTGATAAATAACACTTTTACACGATCTGGTTGTATATGTAATTCAGGGACTTACACTTGTACACATATTTTACTATAAGTCTTCCGCTTGCTTTATTCACTTATCCCTGAATCATATCTGCGTTTTGGCTTAATCTATCCCATGTTTATGTGCTAATACAGTCAACATACATCATTCATTAATTATGTTGCATAAGTGATGTTTTGGAACTCGGGAGCTGAGTTATGCTCGACCCCCGAATTTCAGGGCGTTACATGTTATATATCTGGCCCTTGTGTGAAGTCATGGGTCCACTATATATTAGGCTCTATGTGGGCCATTCCTTGGGGGCAATGTTGGTTAAATGTTCACATTGTCGAGGTCGATTGTCGATGCTGGTTATTAATACCGATTATGAGTATGTGATAGCCTAGCATCATGATATATGCCCATACGCATCATCTGCATGTTTGTTATGAGATGTGGTTGACCATTACATATGTTATTGGGCAGGTTCTTTATGAGACTCCTTGATAGGCGAAGTTACCCCATATAAGAGCGCGGTATGCGCAGGATTGATGCATGAATGGATTATATGACTCATGCATCTCGTATTGTGTGTTATGATTACAGTACACCCTAGCGACATCAAGGTCGTAGCCTCCACGGGTATATCGTGGATGGCTAAATGGGACACCGAAAATCTGTTCTAACATCGGGCCGCCATAGATGGCCCTGGGTGAAAATTTCTAAACCCTATTGGTACCAGAGGACGCCCCAACGTCGAGATCGAGTGGATATATGAGCGCCTGAGTGCCGTATACCAGGAGGCCGCGTCTCTTATTGTGTCGTAGTCAGTTGGGAGGGGGTGTGGCCTTACCCGCTCGAGAGTAGGGGGCATAGCTAGGCTGAGTTTGACCAGCTCATGAATGGGTCCGCTATCGACGTGCCGGGTAGATATTGGCTGACTACTGGCCAGGCGGATAGTGAGGTCTCTTCCACTTGCATGGTTGAGCGTCAGCGGGCGGCGATTTGCATGTAGAGTGTACTAGACCCTGATGATAATCCCAAAGATGTATAGTATTGATTTGTGGAGCAGGAGTTGTATACTCATTCATTCATTCATTCACTATCCACTCGGGCTGGTGGTGTGCAACTATTTGATCCGTGTACCTTTGCAATAACTAGGATTTCGGTTAAGGCGCTCGACTAACCTGAGATCAGGAGTTTACCACCTTGAGTCTGACTATCCAAATTAAGTATGAGACTAGTTTGGATAGAAGTCCCTTGTGATGGACCCCATAGCCTATGATACTACGTACTATCATCCCGACTTCACACTCCAGCATGGTTATTCAATTCGCACCGCATATTGCATTACATCTGCGGTATATGGCATTTTGAGTTACTGTGTTACTGCATTTATATGGTCTAGGTACAGATGACGGTATTTGTGATCTCATCATGAATTGTATATTGCATTGCATTCTCAGCATCTGATATTTGGCTTTTTATGACTCCTCATTTGCATAGCTGATCTGTATTGTGTATTCTGATATTGATTGACTCGTGGATTTGTCAGTATTTCCACTTATTCTAATATCGTATGATTCATGATCTCACCAGTATTTTCGATATTGTATAATTATGGCATTGTATTGAATACTTGGCACTTACCTTGTGCACACACTTACACCACTCTCTAAGCTTTCTATAATCTTATGCATGATAGATTCGTGCAGGTGATGTTAGGTTATAGCAGCGTAGAGCTTGGAGCATGTAGACTGACTTCTGGAGCTTTGATTTTGTCATATGTATTTTCCTTTCAACATTGTATTCAAATGTTTATATTAGTGGATATATTACGATGATGTTACCGTTGTGATTTAGGTATACTTGTGGTTATGCTTATTACGAGTAAATGTACATTGAAAAATCCTCCTTTTAGGATCCTAGGATCAGAATCTAACGTATGGATGCTGGGAGCCGAGAATGGGGTACTACGGAGGCTGTCGACACCGGATTCGGCGATCGAAAATTTTATGAGCCCAGTTTCCAAGTTTGGGGCATGACACATGACCAATCAATCATCCACCAAGCACACAAATGTTACTCATGAGTCATGAAAATGACTAAGTGTGTCATGAGATGATGTACTCTCCTCGGGTCTAGGTACTTAGACAAATTTTCCAATGGATAGGAAGGAACATAACCACTAGTGGGGGCCCAATGGCTTGGGGTAGCCCACGAGACTAAGTAGACAATGCCATGAGCCTAAATGATGAGAATAGGCCTAGTAACGGGTCTAAGGTGGGCATTCAACTACCAATAGATGAGAATGGGCCTAACAAATGGGCCTAGAGGGATCTTCAATGGGGACATTTAACCACCATTGTCCCCCAACAAGGCGGCCCAACAATAATCTTCCTAGAAGCAAGGCCCAAGGCCCAAATATCACCATAAAAATGGGTAGCCACATATATATACATATTTCTCACATAATGGCCTAGAGAAAACGGCCCAAATCTACATTTAACAACATGTGCCCATAGGGGAGATTATGGCGCAATAACAAGGTCACCAAATCTATGCATTATGTTGGACTTAGTAGGCAGCCCATAAGCCCAAGTACATAGGAAAAAAAAATCATATCCAAGTTGGGCGAAATGGGCCTTACAACATCAGCCCAAGAATTGGTAAATTAGGTGGGCAATCAAGGACCCAATCACATCTATATTTTAGCCTAACTAGTCCAGCATAATGGCGGAAGCAGCCCATGTATACAACTGAGCCAAGCTTGGGCGTCCTAGCCCATCTGGGCTTGCTGGACATCCAAAAATTCTAGTCCATCTATTTCGGGCTCAAACAACAACAAAAGGGTGAGCCTTTCTTGGCACTAATTAAGCCCAAAAGCCTTAGAATTAAAAGTATAACATATGCACACATTATTTCTCCACTTGGTGGGCCCCACATTCTTAAAATATGCAGCCACATATATAATTTCTTTCATAACACCTTGCTGGACTTTTAGCCCACCCAGCTTCCTAGGCCTGCTGAGGTCCCATAGAAAATAATTTTTAGGGAAATATAAATTTTACAGTGGTCCCTGGTCATCATGGTGGGCCCCAACAGATGGAGAATGTGGTCAAAACACATAAACACAAGTGGGCCTGCTGCTAGACTGCAAGTCCAGCAGCACCCCAAAAAGCCTGAACGGCCAGCCAAGAACACATCAAGGTGGGCTCCACAGGTGGACGTCCCACCAAGGGACGGTCCACACTTCAGTGGGCCACACAAGGGAGGACCTATGGGAAGAAACACATACATCAAGGTGGATCACAAGGGGTGGACGGCTAGCCCAGCTGGACGTCCAGTATAGTGCTACCATCCCAGCCCCAAAACCCCAAAGTTTGATGATTTAGGTGGCCCACATGCACCTGAAGTGGGTCCCCACAAGTGGACCACAAAATGGGGGAAGAAGTAAGGCCATAAACACTTCCAAATAATTTTAATACAAATGGATAGCAAGGTTGTAAAAAAATTCTACTGCTAGAAAAATGTTGCTGGCCCCATCTTGTGCACCGAATGGGGTGGGCCCAAGCCTGCCAAATCAAAGGGGAAATGGGTAGATTGCATGCACCCATATATGGACAATATGTGGAGTCCACCAGAGTGGCCCACTATCCCAAAAACTAGGCTGGTATAGGGGCATTTTTTGCATGTAGGACTGCTGGACAGTCTAGAAAATTTGGACCGTCCAGCCCTCTCGGGCCCACTCCGTGGAGCTCAAATCAAGGGTGGATGGTGTGGGCTCCATCCTACATCAAGGTGGGGTCCACACCTCAGAGAATACTCATAAAAAAATTTGGAAGAAAAGCATTGTAAACAGGTCCTACAACAATGTCCAAAACCATATAACAATGGGCCTAAAATCTGCACAACAACATGTGTTGTCCATTTCCAGCCCATTGTAAAATTAATAAAGGGATTAAAGCTTAGATTAAACAAGTGGGGTCCACCTAGATGGGCCACAAATATTTTAGACCCAAGCCCCTTACAAAAACATCCAAAAAATCAAGCCTTAATGGCCATCCAACCCATACAACCAAGATGGGCCTGTACGTCCAACATGGTGGGCCAGGACGTCCCAAAATCTGGATGGTCTGGGATGTTATGGTCACATCAGGTACTTCACATTCATCAGGGACAAAAGAAGGTAAGAGAGAGAGAGAGAGGGGAGAGAGAGAATCACGGCCATGGGAAGACTCCGCCATTATGAGTCCTCCAATAATCCAAACCTTACATCATAGGTCCATGCATACATGGATTCTTGCATCCAAAGAAAATCTAAGGTGGGGATTGAAATGGGCTAGCTATATGTCCTAAGGGGGGGGGGGGGGGAATAGGACCATACCAAATAAAAATTTTAACAGCGGAATTTAAATAAAGGAATGATAGCACTTTAAACCAATGACAATATGGAAACGTAAAGCAAACTCAAATAAAGAGATTGATACCAATGTTGTTCTAAGGACAACCTTACACCATAAAAACCAAGGGTTTATGGCAGGACAACCTTACTAGAACAAATTGAATATCAAAAACTCAAACTGAAAGGAAATAAAGGAAATAACAAGAAATAAATTCTAAACTATTAGAACATTCCCACAATGCTTGAAATGTAAATATTACAACATTCACATCCACACATACATCTCACAAATCTGAATGATAAAAGATATAGAAATTAAAAGAACATTCAAACCACAAGACACAAAGAATTATAGCGGTTCGCCTATGTGTACACCAACTGTTCAACAACAGCCACACAGCTGCTCCACGCCTAATATCCTCACACAGGGGATATCAGTGTTCACTATCAAAATAGGCTTCACAGGTTCACCTAAAACCTTCACAATTGTGTCTTTTTAACTTGGGCTTACACAATCCAAAAATCCACTTTCTGAGTTTTCTGGCTCTCTCAGATAACCAACACAATGAGATTTTTCTGGCGAATCTCAAAAGAAAACCAAAAAGAATAAAAGATTTACACAAATGTAAAATACCTGGATTTCTCCTTCTGTAGCAGCCCGGTAGAACCAATCGGAGTAGAAGTTCGAATATAGAAGTTTAATGTCCAATACTCACTTTAAAATGGTTCTAGGTTCTAATTGATTTTATATTAAACCAAATTGGGCGTAGCTCTATTTGATTTTGATTCCAAGAAGACGGAATACAACAATTCCTCTTTTCAAATAAGATTGGAATATAAGAAAAAATCAAATAAGAAAAGCAAACTAAAGAGAATATTGAATATGCACAATGTAGCTTAAAATGAACACAAACTTATCTCAGAGTGGAGCCTTGAATTTTCTTAAATTGAGTTATGAAACTCTGAAATTCGTGTTCAATTTATAAATGCAAAAATCTCGTCTACGACTGATCTTGGGAACCCTTCAACTGGTCGTAGAACCAACGACATTTTGAAATTTTGAGCGTGATCTTAAAAACCCGTTCTACGACTAATCTTAGGATTTCTACGACTGGTCTTAGACCACCTACGACCGATCGTATCTGACCCAGGACTGGTCGTAGGAAACCAGGATTGGTTGCGGTAGTTCGAGTCATAGATCAAGGACTGGTCGAAGGACGAGTCGTGACCATTCCTACGACTGGTCGAACAGTCTCCAGGACTGGTCGTAGAATAACTAAAAAATTCTGAAAAATTGCAACAACTTAGAACTAGTCGTGGAATTTCTTAGACTGGTCGAACCAGTGCTAGTACTAATCGAACAAGGTCCAGGACTAGTCGTAGAACAGACCAAATTCATATAAAAAGATTCAGTTTGAATTATGTATACAAAATGACCTACCCTAAGGTCAATCTAAGGTCATTCATACCTGAGACATGAAGTATGAACATTGAAACTTCCTTCTTTCAGATGAAGGTTGACCTTTGAACCTTATGAAGCTTGAGATCTCTACTTGATGTAGCTTGATCTTGAGATCTTCTAGAACTTGAAATTAAACTTCATCTTGAGTTGCACTTGAGTCTTGAAATGGACTTGAGTCCTAAACAAACACTCTTCTTATCGATGTAGCTCTGAACATTGATGCTTACAGAAGAGGACAAAATACATAACCTTGCATTTCTTGAAGTCGATCACCATACTTGACTTGAAGCATTGTGATGTCGTGTCTTGAACACACACACACACACACACACACACACACACACATATATATATATATATATATATATATATATATATCAACATACAAACACAAGACACAGATAGAGGTTTTGGCACAACAAAATTTGACAACCAAAGGAGCATGAGACCATAGCATTTACAATCTCCCCCTTTGTCAAATTTGAGACAAAACACACTCCAATAATCCAATAAAATAAGAGAAGCACAACATGCACAATAATGAATCATGCACCAGTTAAATAAGAGAACCAGTTACAGCCTAGTTAATGAATCATGCACCAGTTGTCATAAACTAGCTCACAACATTCATCTATACTTACTCCCCCCGAGTAGTTGCACACATAGATATCAAGAAATATAATGCTACTCATATTTATATCACTTTCATATCCATAAGCAATCAAACTAAAACTTCTCCCCCTATTTATATCACTTCCATATCCATAAGCAATCATACCAAAAGCTTCCAAAAGCCTTCTCTCCCTTTTTGTCACAAAATGACAAAGGAAGAACAAATAGACAAGAATAATAATCAGAAGAGTAAAGTGGGCAAGATATGAAATAAAGTGAACATACCATAAATCATAAACCAGTTAAATCCAATGACAAGTAAAATCAGTCTTACAAATTGAGAGAGAAAAATAGTATTAAAGTTATTACAAACCAACAGATAGAAACTTTTAGACAGATCCTGAAGGAGTAGAAATAGATAGATCAATTTTGTGCAAACCCTTAGTAACGCGCCACATATACTTGCCCATATATGCAAACTGAGATGCTTGGGTTACACATATTTCAGCCACCTGTTCCTCAAGAGAACACAACCTCTCATCAAAGCCAGAAGGCTGATAGTTCGGATCATTTCCAGAGTCTGATTCAATTTCATCAAAAATATTATCCATATTAACATCGTCAGGAGGAAGATTGCCAGCTTCTTCTTCATTCCTTGCTTCATTACCATCACCACCAACATCTACCTGACCAGGAGCCAATCCCAATTTCATCTTGTTAATATTTGAATTGTTAAAAATAAGATGATGGATATGGGCCTCTCCAACAGGCATAGCCACAAGCATGTGAGTGGCTAAAACAGTCATAAGATAGGCAAAAGGAATATCACTATACCTAGATGGAGACGAAACTGAATGATGGAATGATAAATTAAAGAAGGTAGACAAATGTTAACACCAGTGATGACAAAATGCAAAACACGAACCATAAAAGCAGTTAGTTCAGTTTTGTTACCAGAACACGGACACAGATTTGAAATAAAAATTTTGTGAAGAACCCTATATCTAGGTAACAAATACTTTGAAGGGAGCACATGCCCTTTATGAGTCCATTGCACTTCCATATTACACAAATCTCTAGTGAGCATATGCTTTTCTGATTCTGAGGGTTTTTTAGTTAAAGTATGAATGAGAATACCCTCATCATTAACAGGTATTTCCATGAGGTCAGCAATCAGATGATGAGCAACATTAAATGGACCTTCTCTAATATCAATTTTAAACGTTAAATTCTCACTTGAAAAGTCAGAAATGCATGCAAACATGGATTGAGTAATAGATTGGTATGCAGGCCCACCCCAATGTAAGATGTTATCCCAACCTACAGATTGGAGTAGAGGCAGGATACCAAAATGAGCAATATGGTTAAGATCAACTTGACGTTCAACGATGACAATGCGCATACGCAAATCCCGCACAGATGAAGGATCATCTTCAGGTGATTGAAGATGACGCCGAGTGATAGGAGTTGATCTAGAGGATGATAGACCTTTTCTTTTTCCCTCTAACATCCATTTACAATACAATATTCAAGGAAACAAATAGATTCAAAAGATTCGAAGTGGGGTTTTGATAGATCAGATTTTTACAATAGAAAACCCCAAACTTGCAATGAAAGATCAAATAGATTACTCCAAGAGTGAAAATGAAGTACTTTTAATAAGAATCTACAAGAAAAATGTAAAAGAACCACTAACCTTGAAGAACAATGAAGGTGGGTTCGACTGGTCAGGCGTCGGCTCGTTAGAGAGTGAAGTGAAAATGAAGAAGATGAAAATTTTCCCCATTTTTAAAAGCACCACCGAGTTCCATGATGGGTCATGGATGTGCATGATCGGTCGTACCAAGATCGGTTGTGTACATACACGACTGATCGTGTACTGACTGGAAAAATGTAATTTTTAAAAAAATTTAAAATTTAAACCATTAAATTATCAAATATAAATACACTATGATATAAGTATACAAGAATATTCAATTTAAATTGCACATAACAAAATCAAATTTCAATTTACTAAACCTGTTTTTGTTAAGCGGTTTCGTGAAGATGTCAACAAGTTGAGTCTCGGTCGGAATGTATTCCAAGGATATTTACTTTTCTTCAACTAATTCACAAATGTAATGATACCTAATGTCAATGTGCTTGGTACGTGAATGCTGGATTGGATTTTTAGAAATATTTATAGCACTGGAATTATCACAATATAAGACCATAGAATCTTGTGCTATTACGTAATCGCTTAACATACGTTTCATCTAAACAAGCAGAGTACATGCATTTTCAGCTACAATGTATTTAGCCTCAGGAGTTAAGAGCGATATAGAACTTTGCTTCTTGCTAAACTAAGAAACTAAACAATTTCTAATATAAAAACAACCACCACTGGTTGATTTCCTATCATCAATATTCTCAGCCCAATCAGCATCAGTGTACCCAGCCAACTGAACACTAGTATCATATGGATACCAAAGACCCAAATTTACAGAACTTGCGACATATCGAATAATCCACTTAACCGCAGTTAAATGTGACTCTTTAGGGTTAGACTGATATCTAGTGTAAATACCAACACTTAAAGTAATATCAGGTCTACTAGCAGTTAAATAAAGTAAACTACTAATCATACTTCTATACAATTTAGGATCCACATCTTTACCTGTAGAGTCCATTGAGAGTCTTAGAGTTGTACTCATAGGAGTATCAAAATTCTTACCATTCTCAAATCCGAACTGTTTAATCAAGTTCAAGGCATACTTGGTTTGAGAAATAAAAATACCATCAGGTTATTGTTTTACTTGCAACCCTAGGAAATAATTTAATTCCCCAACCATGCTCATTTCGAACTTAGATTTCATTAAATCTGCAAACTCAACAGTCATGTTAGTATATGTTGATCCATAAATAATATCACCAACATAGATCTGAACCATTAAAATATCATCTTTATGTTTCTTAACAAAGAGCGTCTTATCGACACTACCCATTTGAAAATTATTACCTACTAAAAACTTAGTCAATTTTTCGTACCATGCCCTGGGAGCTTGTTTTAGACCATATAGAGCTTTTTTAAGACAGTATACATGATCAGTATACTTAGGGTCTTCAAAACCTGTAGGTTGTTTAACATATACTTCTTCATGTAAATCGCCATTCAAAAAGGCGCTCTTTATATCCATTTGATAAATTTTAAACTTTCTAAAGCATGCAATGGATATAAAAAGTCTAATTGATTCAAGGCGAGCAACTAGGGCAAAGGTTTCATCGTAATCAATCCCTTCTATTTGAATGTACCCTTGTATAACCAGTCTTGCATTGTTTCGAATAATATTACCAAGTTCATCAAACTTATTTTTGAAAATTCACTTTGTTCCAATAATATGTTTATCTATAAGTCTAGGAACAAGGTACCAGACATCATTTCGAACAAACTGATTAAGTTCTTCCTGCATAACTACTATCCAATTATCACCAAAAAGAGCTTCTTTTACATTTACTAGTTCAATCTGGGATGTAAAACACACATAGTTATATATGTTTTCTAATTGTCTACGAGTGCGCACACCAGTGAGAGGGTTTCCAAGAATTTGAGTGGTTGGATGATCTTTGATAGTCCTTAATTCAGAATTATTTTGACTTGATGAAGTATTTAGTTTATCAATCAAAAGAACTTCATCATTATCTGAACTAGGGGCAGGTATATTCATGTGATCATCAATGACCATATTAATGGACTCTTGAATCACACCAGTCCTGTTATTCAGAACACGATATGCACGACTGTTTAAAGAATATTCTAAAAAGATCCCATCATCACTTTTTGTGTCAAAATTTTTTAGATTTTCTCGGTCACGCAAAATATAGCAGTTGCTGCCAAAAACTCGAAAGTATTTGACCGTAGGTTTCTTATCAAATCAAAGTGTATAAGCAGTTTTATTATTAGATTTACATGTATTAACTTCGTTGATAATATAGCACGCAGTATTTACAGCTTCAACCCAAAGATTTCTAGGGAGCTTCATACTATTCAACATTACATTTCTCATTTCTTGAAGCACTCTATTTTTCCTCTCCGCAATTTCATTTTGTTGTGGTGTTTTGGGCGAAGATAATTCATGCGATATTCCCTGATCGCTACAGAAATTCTCAAAACTGCTATTCTCAAACTCAGATCCATGATCACTACGGATCTTACAAACTTGAGAACTTTTTTCAGTTTGGATCCGTTTGAGAATCCTTTTTATTCATCAAGGGTTTCTGATTTATCCCTTAAAAAGGCTACCCAAGTGAATCTAGTAAAATCATCCACAATTACCAGTATGTATTTTTTGCCACCTCAACTCTCTACACTGGTAGGTTCTATAAGGTCCATATGGAGAAGTTCGAGTGGTTTTGATGTGGTATTAGAGTTCACCTTTTTGTAAGAGCTCCTTGTTTGCTTGCCATACTAGCATTCACCACATATTTTGTCTACTTTTTGTAATTTAGGTAGACCTCTTATTAGTTCTCTCTTGCTCAATCTATAAAAATTACGGTAGTGTACATGTCTAAGGCATTTATGCCATAATTCTGTTTCATTGGCATAGACAATGTAGCACGATTGATTAGATGAGCTACCATTGCTTACAATATAGCAGTTTTTAGAAGTCCTGCGACCAGTTAATATTACAGAACCTTTTTTATTTAAAATTTCACAACCTTGATTAGAAAAGTTCACGCTGTGATTGTTATCGCATATTTGAGATATGCTTAACAGGTTGTGTTTTAGCCCCTCAACATATAAAACATTCTTAAATAAGGGAAGGTTATAGAGTTGAACCGTACCATGGTGAATAATCTTGTAGTTGCTACCATCACCAAATGTGACTGACCCATCAGTCATATCTTTAAGGTCGGTGAATAAAGCCTTGTCGCCTGTCATTTGCCTGGAGCACCAACTATCTAGGTACCACTTTGAATGGCTTGTCGCTTTGAATGCAGTGTGGGCAACCAAGCAGGTAACCTTAGGAACCCATTTCATAACTGTTTTGGGTTTAGGAGTATAATTGGTCTTTTTCTGTCTGTTGTTGTAAGAATGACCTACTGAGTTAGATTTTAAGAGCTCCTTAAGCAAATCAACTATTTTTTCAGCTAAAGGGTTTCGGTTTTGAGTTTTTTAGTTGATATAGTTGCTTTTAGGTTTTTAAAATTTTTTAGCCTTTTTAGAAAAACTTTGATAAGTACTTTTCCCTTTTGAGTTAGAGGTTTCTCCTCTTACAAACTTAGGAGAGGTATTCTTCTGTTTAGAAGGTATATTCTTATCATAGCCCAATCCGGATCTGTTGCCACATTTCCTAAATTCAGATAAAAGTTTTTCAAACTTTGGATCTCCTTGGGTATACCTCCATGTATCCTTTAAACTCAAAAGTGAAGAGTTTTCAAGCTTAAGTTTATCATTTTCAAATTTAAGTTTTTCAATCAGGGAGGTTTTGAATTCTAAATCGCAATTAGTCTTTTCAAAACAATCTGAAATATGAGATTTTTCTAAAACAAGTGAATTAAAATTTTCTTTGATTTTTAAAAACTTTTCTTTTTAAAGTTTCAGTTTTATGGCCATTTTACAACTTTCCTTGTATAGGGCATTGTAAGCATCTTGCAGATCTTCTTCATTTTCATAATCACTATTCAAATTTTCTTCACTAGTTGAGTCATCATGATTTGAAAAGGTGAACTTGGCTAGAGTCATAAGTGCTTTAACTTCATTGCCCGACTCAGATTTAGAATCTTCTGATTCAGAAGAGGCTTCAGTGCCAAAAGATTCATCCCTTGTAGCCAACATTCCTTTCTTTTTAGATTTGTCCTTTTTAGGACATTTGTTTGCTAAATACTCATATTCTTGGTAGTTGTAACATTGACTATCTTTCAAAGATTTTCAAGTTTTAGATTTAGGTTTAGATCTTTTCTTATCATTTGATTTTTGAAAATCAACCCTCTTCTTACTTTTGAAAATCTTATAAAACTTTTTTGCTAAAAGATCCATATCGTCTTCAGAATTTTCTAAATCAGATTTTTCTTGAGAAATACATTTAGAAGATTTAAGAGTGATAGATTTACCTTTAGGAGCTTTAAAATTTAACTCATAGGTTTGTAAAAAACCAACTAGTTCTTCTACCCTCATATTGTCCGTATCACGAAGTTCCTAGATCGCGGTTACCTTAGAGTTGAATCGTCCAGGAAGTGAGCGTGGTATCTCTGCACACACTTTACTTTCTGGGATTTTATCGCCAAGACCCTACATAGAGTTTATAATGCCATTCAATCTTGTATAAAAGTCCATAAACATTTCATTTTCATCCATATGAATTTCCTCAAATTTGGTTGTGAGGAGTTGGACTTTAGATTTCTTGACAATTGATGTACCCTCGTGTGTCATTTCTAAAACATCCCAAGCTTGCTTTGCAGTATCACAGAATATAATTCTTTTGAACTCATCCGGTGATAGTGTGCAAGTGATTGCATTTAATGCTTTTGCATTGCCACTACTCTCATTTTTCTGAAGAGTGGTCCATGAGAAATACGGTGTTACTCTCATTGATTTTGAACCATCGATACCAGTCACTTCAGTGGTAGGTGGGATCCATTCAGTCACTATGGCTTGCCACACACTCTCATCCATTGATTTAAGGAAAATCCTCATCCTGGCTTTCCAATAGGCATAGATAGAGCCATCAAATGGTGGAGGCCTAGTGACTGAAAGGCTATCAAAATTTGACATCTTATATATAGCTTAAATCGTTAGCTCAGGAAGTAAATCCAAGAATAAAGAATTAAAAACGAGCTATTAGGCTTTAAAAGCACTTGAAATGGCCTAGCTATATGCCCTAGAGGGGGGGGGGGGGGTGAATAGGACTATGCCAAATAAAAATTTTAACAGCGGAATTTAAATAAAGGAATGATAGCACTTTAAACAAATCACAATATGGAAATGTAAAGCAAACTCAAATAAAGAGATTGCTACCAATGTTGTTCTAAGGACAACCTTGCACCATAAAAACCAAGTGTTTATGGCAGGACAACCTTACTAGAACAAATTGAATATCAAAAACTCAAACTGAAAGGAAATAAAAGAAATAGCAAGAAATAAATTCTAAACTATTACAACATTCCCACAATGCTTGAAATGTAAATATTATAACATTCACATCCACACCTACATCCCACAAATCTGAATGATAAAAGATATAGAAATTAAAAGAACATTCAAACCACAAGACACAAAGAATTATAGTGGTTCACTTGTGTGTACACCAACTGTTCAACAATAGCCACACAGCTACTCCACTACTAATATCCTCACACAGGGGATATCAGCGTTCACTATCAAAATAGGCTTCACAGGTTCACCTAAAACCTTCACAATTGTGTCTTTTTAACTTGGGCTTACACAATCCAAAAATCTACTTTTTGAGTTTTCTGGCTCTCCTCCGATAACCAACACAATGAGATTTTTCTGGCGAATCTTAAAAGAAAACCAAAAAGAATATAAGATTTACACAAATGTAGAATACCTGGATTTCTCCTTCTGTAGCAGCCCGGTAGAACCAATCGGAGTAGAAGTTCGAATATAGAAGTTCAATGTCCAATACTCACTTTAAAATGGTTCTAGGTTCTAATTGATTTTATATTAAACCAAATTAGGCATAACCCTATTTGATTTTGATTCCAAGAAGGTGGAATACAGCAATACCTCTTTTCAAATAAGATTGGAATATAAGAAAAAATCAAATAAGAAAAGCAAACCAAAGAGAATATTAAATATGCACAATGTAGCTTAAAATGAACACAAACTTATCTCAGAGTGGAGCCTTGAATTTTCTTGAATTAAGTTATGAAACTTTGAAATTCGTGTCCAATTTATAGATGCAAAAATCTCGTCTACAACTGGTCTTGGGAACCCTTCGACTGGTCGTAGAACCAACGGCATTTTGAAATTTTGAGCACGATCTTAAAAAACCGTTCTACGATTAGTCTTAGGATTTCTACGACTGGTCTTAGACCACCTACGACCGGTCGTATCTGACCCAGGACTGGTTGTAGAAAATCAGGATTGGTTACTGTAGTTTAAGTCGTAGATCTAGGACTGGTCGAAGGACAAGTCGTGACCATTCCTACTACTGGTCGAACAATTTCCAGGACTAGTCATAGAATAACCCAAAAATTCTAAAAAATTGCAACAACCTAGGGCTGGTCGTGGAATTTCTTGGACTGGTCGAACCAGTGCTAAGACTAGTTGAACAAGGTCCGGGACTAGTCTTAGAATAGACTAAATTCATATAAAAAGATTCAGTTTGAATTACGTATACCAAATGACCTACCCTAAGGTCATTCATACCTGGGACATGAAGTATGAACATTGAAACTTCATTCTTTTAAATGAAGGTTGACCTTTGAACCTTATGAAGCTTGAGATCTCCAATTGATGTAACTTGATCTTGAGATCTTCGACAGCTTGAAATTAAACTTCATCTTGAGTTGTACTTGAGTCTTGAAATGCACTTGAGTCTTGAACAAACACTCTTCTTATCGATGTAGCTCTGAACATTGATGCTTAAAGAAGAGGACAAAATACATGACCTTGCATTTCTTAAAGTCGATCACCATACTTGACTTGAAGCATTGTGATGTCATGTCTTGAACATATATATATATATATATATATATATATATATATATATATATAATATATATATATATATATATATATATATATATATATATATCAACATACAAACACAAGACAGATAGAGGTTTTGACACAACAAAATTTGACAACCAAGGGAGCATGAGACCATAGCACTTACAGGGATGTCATCCCCACCATTCAATCTTGGGTCTAGATGACCCAACAACCATATATCAAAGGAAAAAATCATCATATTGGGGTCCATGAAGAATGGCCCCATCATGGCAACATGCATGCATGAAGTGAGCCACTAGTCATACTCATAAAGTCATGTAGGATCTCCACCATTGATTGGTGGGTCCTACAAGCTCCCAAGAATGAGAAACAAGATTACATGAAGGAAAAATCATCAAACTAATCCTAGAAGTACACCCATCTCTAAGATCCTCCATCTTCTTCTAGCCTTAGGTTTTATAGCTCCAATGGTGAGGTTTTAATGGTGAGGATGGGATTTAGAGGGTTAGATTAGGAGGATTTTTTTATGAAAGGGGCTGGAGAAAGAGAGCTCTCCCATGGACGTCCAAGGGCTAGAGAAGAGAATAAGAGAAAAGAGAGAGATGAGAAGGAGGAAATGGTAGCTAGAGAAAAGAAATGATGAGTTTTGGGAGAGTGGGAGCATGCTTGCAATCATGGCAAGCAAGGCATGCTCTAGAATGACATCATAAGGCATGCTCAAGGATGACATCATGCTAGGGTGTTAGGGTGGCTATAGGCTAGTTGTAGCTTGCATGGGGAATGTGAAACATTAGGGTGGGCCCACATGGGAAAACGTAGACATGGGTAAAGTGGGTCTCATATCATGGTCAAGGCCTAAAAATGGTGCAGACCACAACTTTGGATCTACACATCGGTTTGACGCACGAGACGCGGCGTTGGAACCGCGATGACAATGCGGTCACAACGGTATAGGTTTCGGGTTGATTCGAGTTAAGTTTACATGATGGGTCTTAAGAATGATCACAAATGAAATCTACAGGTCATGGGTAATTTGATCGGTAGGACCGCGGGACCTAAGAGAACAAAACAGACTCTGAGGTTAAGGGTCTTACAGTTGTTTGATTCTAGTTTTTTTTTTTTGTTTTTTTTTAAAGCATTGATTTTAGTATATGTGAACACTATATATATAGTAAACAGTCAAGGTTGAAAGTACCCTGGTTTGTCAATTAGCGTGATCATTGAGTCAGCTAGACAAAGGAGTCCCATAGGAAGATTGATCAAGCGTCTGCCTTAATTAGATGTGTGCCCGAACTCTTCACAAGTAAAACTTAGCCTTACATCCCATGTCCCAAAACACCAGGTAATTAAAACCCTTAAAAGTGCATAGAACATCCTATGATTTTTGGTTAGAAAACTTTTTCAAACTTCAGGAAAATCTTTAAGTTTTCTACCTTTGTTGATTTATCGACAAGTGGTTCGATGAAATCGAACCCTGTTGTCGATGTATTCGAAGCTCACTCGATCTTATCGAAATGAGGACCTAAGATGTCTAGCAACCACTAAAATATCTGGACTGAATTATTAATGGATCGATGGACTCATTGATATCATCAAAGTTTGAATCTCGAGTCCATCGAGCTGACTTGATAAAATCGACATTTGGTCTGTTGTGTCCATAGTACTGCAAAGGAAAATCATGTAATCCTCGATATATCGAAGAGCTCGATATCCTCGGAATTCAAATCTTGATGATATCGGAAGCCCTTCGATGATATCGGCTTGAGACACAAACCTATCCAGCAAGTTTTCAGGTTATTTTTCTTGGATCGAGGGTCACTCGATAAAATCAATATTCAAATGTCGATCGTATCGAGGCCGGGTCGATGTAATCGAAAGTGGACAAAAACTATCCAAGCTTATAGGAAAATTCTTTGGAATTATTGATGAATCGATCCTACTCTCGATATCATTGATATTCAAATTCCGATGATATCGAGTGTTGTTCGATCATATCATATACCTGAAATATTTCAAAGGCAAGTGCTCTCACATTTTCAAATGTTGAGGAATCAAACCTCGTGTCGATGAAATCGGAGTTCGAAATCTGATGACATAGATGCACGATTGATTTCCTCGACTAGTTGGCAAAAGATTTCAAAAGTGTTTGACAATTGAATTCGTGTCATCAAACGGCCAGTCGATGCTATCGAGAGTATACGCTCAATGATATCGACCCTGCTCGATGATATCGAACTCTGTCAAAAATGTGACTGTTTTATATCCGTTGGAACTTTTGCCTATTTAACGAGAGCTTGCCTTTGGTTGTTTGTAAAGAAAATAAAGAGTGCTTTTGTGTTTAACCCTAAATCATATGCCCTAAGCCTTTTCTCTCATGGAAGTTCATCCTTCAATCCACCCTCATCATTGACATTCAATAGAGTGGATTGGGGAATGAAATTCTGCATTCAAGGATCCTACAGCTACTACCTTAATGGCAAATCATTAAGCTGGGATGCCTTGAATGCATAGATGATTGGAATCGCTCTATCTCCCTTACAGGAAAATATTTAATATAGTAGAATTCCATCATAACCTTGACCCTACCCGTTGCCTTGTATTGTTACATCTTTTGAGTTGCGGTTCAACGGAGCTGAAGATTCTTCGTCATCAAAGGAGGAGATCTTCATCAATGCGCTGAATGGGGCTCATCTACCTATCTGTAAGTCATTAGAGTCCAAAAGACCCTTGTGATCATTCCTTCTATAGGATTGGGTCTAAGGTGTTTCTCACCCCTTTCAAGTCCTCATAGGATGCCTCCGACGGGAGCATACGTGGTGGGTGCTTTGTGTTTACCCTTACCCTGTGGAGAGCATAAACTCTTAGGTCCTTATGTAGGTCCTTAACCTATGTGGTCTAAAACTTAAGTGCTTTATGTTGATCCTTGCTCATGGGAGCATAAACTAGTGAGGTTCCTTGTGTGGGTCCTTGGCCTGTGTGGCCTAAAAGTCAGGTGCTGTGTGTTGACCCTTGCTCATGGGAGCATAAACTGTGTCGTGTAGACATGTTGTGTCAGCCTAGGTGTAGGTTGTACTGGTTAGAGGTGAACCTGATTTAAAACCTCCGGTTTAAGGTGAACCTATTGTGAAACCTCCTTTAGTGAGATCCGATACACTCAAGTGTTGAGTGTGTCCGTCAGAAGTGGAGTAGACAAGTAGTCGAACCACTATAAAAATGACAATGTTTGAGATTGCTATTGCCTTCTATTGCTTATGTGATTTTCCTAATTGTTTTCATATTTGATTATCTAAGATCACATCCCACACACAGTCACATCCATCAAAAACTGATTTGCATCTTATTTATCCTTCAAATAGTTTTATGACTAGATCCCCTATTTGGCTTGGAAGCTATTAGAGTTACTCTGAAGTAATCCTGATGCATGCATATTTACTTAGCATAAGATTGATAGGATTTTGAATAATCATACAAAATTAAAAAGTCCTATTCACCCCCCTCTAGGACATATTGGCATATTCCCACTTCAACTAAAGCAGTCATAACCACAATTTCAATTTGGTATCAGAGAGGGTCTCTCTTAAGGGCTTCACCACCTAGAGAGTGATCTTGACTAAAGTTGGTAATATGGCCAAAGGAGAGGGTTCATCGGTCACTAGACCTCCAGTATTTGATAGATCAAATTATGCAAACTGAAAGGCTAGAATGCATTACTTTCTTAGATCTTTGGATCATGATGTTTGGGATATTGTTAAAAGAGGATATGTGCCACCAACCGAACAAATAGTACTTGAAAATGGCACAGCTATCACCAAACCAAAATCCAAAGAGATGTAGACAACATTCGATAAAGAAAAACAAACCTCTGAGGCTAAAGCCACGAATGTTATCTACTGTGCTATTTCTCAAGAAGTTTTCAATCAAATCAGTATGTATGGGATGCCAAAGAAGCATGGGATTTGTTGAAAACAACCCATGAAGGAACAAGCACTATGAAGAGATCCAAACTGCAATTTCTAATATCACAGTTTGAAAGTCTCAGAATGGAAGAGCATGAGACCTTTATGGATTTTTTTCACATTTACAACTCCGTGGGTGGATTAGGAGAGAAAGTTCCAGTCCCAAAAATCTCTAGGAAAATACTAAGATCATTACCAGAACGGTTTAATCCCAAAGTAACAACCATTGAAGAGTATAGAAACATGGATGAAATGAAAGTAGAAGACCTAGTAGGTTCCCTACAAACATTTGAACTACACTTCAAACAAACTCCTAAACCCAAAAATATTGTCCTCAAAAATTCAAAGAAAACTACAAATGAGGAAGATGAAAGTTAAAGGAAGAATGAAGATGAGGAAGTAGCCTTGTTGACACAATGGTTCAGAAAGTTCTTTCAGAAAAATCGTGGCCGTCCATTCAAAGGAAGATAGGTGGATAACAAACATTCTACAAGCAAAAGTGGTAAAAAGACTAAGGAACCACAATGCTATACCTGTCGAAAGTTTGGACACTTGTCCACCGAATGCCCAAATAGGAAAACCAAAGGAAATGTGATGGCAGCCACATGAGATAACACGGAAGAGTAAAACTCAGAATATAGCAACTCAGAGAGCAATGGAGATCAAAAATCTTTGAAAATTCTTATGGTCTCCACTGCCTCAACCATTCCCATCGAAACTGAGAATGTTAAAGAACCACAAGCCAATAAATCATTTCCATCAAATAATTAGGAAACTGAGAAAGAAGAAGAAGAAAAGGATAAACTAAAGGATGCTTACAATCAACTCTACTTTCATAGCATCAATATCCTTAAAAGACTTGGAATAACTGAAAATAAAAATAAATTGCTGTAAAAAGATCTGGATAAAACATTGGAAATCAATACACACCTAATTAATGATCTATAGCAATACTATCAGATAATGATAGACTAGAAAGAATCAATACCTTCCTCAAATCCGAGTCTGAAAAACTAAATAAACAGGTTAAGCTATTAAAAGATAAAAACATGCTCCTTCAAAATGAAAATCACACACTCTTGTTTGATTTAGAAAAATCTAGAAAATCTGCTGAGATAAACTATAAATTTTCCCAGAGTAGTGAACAATTAGAAAAACTTTTAGGGATGGGAAGACCCGGAAAAGACAAGAGTGGCTTAGGATATGATAGGTTTAAAAAAATAATCTGGAAATGCAACGCTAATGGCTGAAAAATCTGTTGCTTCAGGAAGTAAAACAAGAACTACTCCTATATGTCATTCATGTGGTGATTCTGGTCATTATAAGTTTGAATGCATGTCACCTAGGAAGACTCAACATAATTCTGGTCAAAATCATACTGGTAAATACAGACCTACCAGAAGTACAATACAAAATGTCAGGAGTCCACCTAGGAATATGGATAAAGGAAATAAACATCTATCACCACCCAGAATTACTAACAGAATGAAGGAGTTATTGAATCAAGTGGCTGATTTAAACCAGAAAACTAATGAATTTGTGAGACAAGGAAACACAATTCAGTTGCCCAACTTGATTAAAGAAACAAAAACTACCACAATGAGAAACCCTGTCACAAAATGGGTAGTGAAAGAAAAGAAAAACTGCCTTGTTACTCACTTAAATCATATAACAAGCAATGATGTTGAGTGGTACCTAGACGGCGGATGCTCAAGACATGTCACGGGTGACAAATCCCTTCTTTTTAACTATTCAGATCTTAATGATGGGATAGTCACCTATAGAGATGGAAGCACTGCTAAAGTAATTGGACAGGGAATTATAAAAGGAATAAATATGCTCAAAAATGAGAATGCCTTTTGCATAAAAGGATTAATGCATAATCTTCTGAGCATTTCTCAAATATGTGACAATGAGCATGTGGTTACATTCAACCAACAGGAATGTGAGATCCTAGACCTATCAGGCACACCAGTGATGAAAGGGTATCGCACAAGTGACCACTGCTATATCATTAAAGGTAACAGAAAGGTTGATCCATATGCTTAGAAACATTTGAGCGTGGAAACAAATGTCCAAGTCATGCATCTGGATCTGGATAGATGTTGAAAAGATGCAATTTTGATGATCTTCTAACGATACATCTGAGGTTCCTCACCTTATCTTTTTTGTATATAAACATCCTAATGTTTATAATTTTGGATTGTACAATGTTTGTACAAATTTTTGCTGTGTATACTGATCGATATAAAGATATACTATATTATACATGGGAGATTGTCAAAATATTGAAAAATGAAAAATATACACCTTCGATATGTCTGTCGATAAATCATGTGGACTCTCGATTAAATCGACCAAGAATCGATATCATCGACACATCTTTGGAATGGGAAGAGTCACATGATCGAAAATGTTATCGAAGACAGCCTCGATAACATCGAATGGGGTTTATCGATATCATCGAAACAATGTTCGATGATATCGAAGTGTGCCGCCCGATAAAAGGTGGTCGAGCAGGAAAAATTGCATTTTACTTCTAAAAGTCATTTTTTTCTTCCCTGCTTGTTCCTCTCAGCCGGGCTACACGAAGCTCCATCAGAAAGTCCTAGATGGCCTTCAAATCCAGTAATACCCCTTCCATTCCCTCCTTTCATTAAGATTTCATCTTTTGCTTATTGGGTATTTTCGGATTTTTAAGAGAAGTTCTGTCCATTTATCCCCAAATTCCTCATATCTCTCTGAGTATCAGCAAATGGGAAAGGACAAAGAGAAAATGTCCGATCCTCGAGAATCTTCGAGATCCTCCAGGCAAAAGGTTCTTACCCCAAGGGAAAGGGTGAGAGCTCCTGAACATGGGAATCCTACTCGCCAGCGAACAAGGCAGACGTCGCATGGCGGATCCCAATCTGAAGCACCGGCTCCTCCTCTTGCTACGGTAAATCTGGCACTAGCCAAATACATTGAAAGGAAGCTAGTTCTTGAAAGGAGGGTAGATAGGGAATGTCTAAAACCATATAATCTGAAACCCCTATTAGCCGAAATTGGCTGGCTACCTCTCTTTAATTTTGGCGATCCGTGTCACGATGAATGGACCTACAACTTCTTTGCATCCTGTCACTCTCCCATACTTGAACCTCCGTCCATCACTAATTCTATTGCTGGTGATGATGTAGAAATTACTCCTACATCCGTTGCAAACATTCTTGGCCTTACACTATCACCCATCGGTCTCCCTGACATGGACCTTGAGAATGTTGACACCCGGTCCATGGTTACAAAATTTCTCTGTCATGGTCATGATATCCCCTGGTATCAAGGCAATGCGCTAAAAGCAAAATTCATGGAACCACGATATCGTATTTTACATGGTATCTTTGCCTCCAACATATATCCTAAAAGTACCAATCGTTCGGATCTCACCGGGTTCATGGCCATGGTAGTATACTCAGTAGCTACGAGGATCAAAATCTGCCTTCCTACTCTGATTGTGCATCAACTAGTGTATGCGATTCATACATCTCGAGATGTTCATTTGCCCCATCCTTGGATCATCTCCACTATGTGCAATGCGATCGGTCTTCCAACAACAAACGATCCAGAACTTCCCCTTCAACATTTCAACAAGAACAACATTAGAAGGATGGATTTAAAGGTCCACAAATTTCCCGAAGACTTACCCGAGGAAGAGATTCACGAAGGAGGAGAACGTGGTGAAGGGGCTGCTCAAACCAAAGTCGCCTGAAAGGCTGAAAGTGATCAACTCGCCCCCCAACAAGCTCCATCTCCATCCGACCCCAGGCATGCTAAACGGTTCAAGCTACATCAGGATAGGATTAGAGCGACGCTGCGGGAAGTCACCTAGCTAAAGGAGTCCGTGAATGCCAAGTTCACTATCCTGGAATGTTTGGTGAACGGGGTGCAGCAGTCCGTGCAGCAATTGGTAGATCTGATCACTTGCCATCGCGACGACACAGCACCATCTTCCTCTGCTCCTCCGCCATAGTGTTGTCATCTGGGAGCTGTCACATACACCCTACTCTCATCTCCACGTATGGGCATTGGTATCTTTTTGAATGCCCTATACTCACATGAGTGTATGTGATAGATTACTAACCTGCATAGTCTGACAAGTTTTTTTTTAGATATGTATATGCCCATGGATGGGCTAGATACTTGTGTTTGTTTTTAGGTGCCCATGGGTGGGCTTGATTTTTATTTTATATTTGGGATGGAGGTCATACTATTGCCAAACTAGGGCAGTACATATTTTGGATAATGTGTTTTATGGCTGGTTATAATTCGTATCTATTTACTGCCATGTTTATACTTTGTAATCCCCTGGTTTATCTTGTTTATATCGACTGTGGTGTGTGATGCTTGATCTTTATCTTTATATTATCTGCTTATTTCATTGCTCTTCTTTGCCCTAATATGCATACATGTTTTCTGTATTGAGATATTCTTTTACATCTATCAATTATGTCTATCCTCCCTGCATTCTGGTTCTCCCATATGCTTTAACTTCAGTCAATATCCATTATTACATTATCCTTTGCCAATGACTGACAAAAAGGGGGAGAACAAATCCACACCACGAAGGAAAATTGTGTGTATCTATTTATGGATGGTGGTGCAGGTGTTAGGGGGAGCAACTGCAAGAAGATAGGGGGAGTTTTCTATTAGGGGGAGCAGCTGCTGAATGTGTGTGTGTGAGCAGGTGTTAGGGGGAGCAGCTGTAAGAAGATAGGGGGAGTTTGCTATTAGGGGGAGCAACTACTGAATGTGTATGTATGCAAACTAGATAACTTTGTAAAATTGTGTAAAGTTCATGTACGCATAATTTAAGATATTTGTCTAGAAGCTGATCTAGGGTGTTTTGGTGGTTTGTCACATAATTGACAAAGGGGGAGATTGAAAGTGCCCTGGTTTGTCAATTAGCGTGATCGTTGAGTCAGCTAGACAAAGGAGCCCCATAGGAAGATTGATCAAGCGTTTGCCTCAACTGGATGTGTGCCCGAACTCGTCACAGGTAAAACTTAGCCTCACATCCCAGGTCTCAAAACACCAGGTAATTAAAACCCTTAAAAGTGCATAGAACATCCTAAGGTTTTTTGTTAGAAAACTTTTTCGAACTTCAGGAAAATCTTTAAGTTTTCTACCTTTGTCGATTTATCGACAAGTGGTTCGATGAAATCGAACCCTGTTGTCGATGTCCTCAAAGCTCACTCGATCTTATCGAAATGAGGACCTAAGATGTCCAGCAACCACTAAGATATCTGCACTGAATTATCGATGGATCGATGGACTCATCGATATCATCAAAGTTTGAATCTCGAGTCCATAGAGCCGACTCAATAAAATCGACATTTGGTCTATTGTGTCCATAGTACTGCAAAGGCAAATCATATAATCCTCGATATATCGAAGAGCTCCTCGATATCCTCGAAATTCAAATCTCAATGATATCGGAAGCCCTTCGATGATATCGGCTTGAGACACAAATCTATCCAGCAAGTTTTCAGGCTGTTTTTCTTAGATCGAGGGTCACTCGATAAAATCGATATTCAAATGTCGATCGTATCGAGGCCGGGTCGATGTCATCGAAAGTGGACAAAAAATGTCCAACAAGCTTATAGAAAAATTCCTTGGAATTATTGATGAATCGATCCTACTCTCGATATCATCGATATTCAAATTTCGATGATATCGAGTGTTGTTCGATCATATCATATACCTGAAATATTTCAAAGGCAAGTACTCTTACATTTTCAAATGTCGAGGAATCAAAACTCTTGTCGATGAAATCGGAGTTCGAAATTCGATGACATCGACGCATGATCGATTCCCTCGACCTGTTGGCAAAATATTTCAAAAGCATTTGACAGTTGAATTCGTGTCATCGAGCGGCCAGTCGATGCTATCGAGAGTATACGCTCATTGATATCGACCCTGCTCGATGATATCGAACTCTATCAAAAATGTGACCATTTTATATTTGTTGGAACCTTTTGCCTATTTAATGAGAGCTTGCCTTTGGTTGTTTGTAAAGAAAATAAAGAGTGCTTTTGTGTGTTTAACCCTATATCATATAGCCTAAGCCTTTTCTCTCATGGAAGTTCATCCTCTAATCCACCCTCATCATTGACATTCAATAGAGTGGATTGTGGAATGAACTTCTGCATTCAAGGATCCTACAACTACTACCTTAATGGCAAATCATTAAGCTGGGATGCCTTGAATGCATAGATGATTAGAATCGCTCTATCTCCCTTATAAGAAAACATTTAATACAGTAGGATTCCATCATAACCTTGACCCAACCCATTACCTTGTATTGGTACATTTTCTGAGTTGCGGTTCAAGGGAGCTGAAGATTCTTCATCATCAAAGGAGGAGATCTTCATCAATGCGCTAAATAGGGCTCACCTACTTATCTGTAAGTCATTAGAGTCCAGAGGACCCTTGTGATCATTCCTTCTATAGGATTGGGTCTAAGGTGTTTCTCACCCCTTTTAAGTCCTCATAGGAGGTATCCGACGGGAGCGTACGTGGTGGGTACTTTGTGTTGACCCTTACTCTGTGGAGAGAATAAACTCTTAAGTCCTTGTGTAGGTCCTTGACCTGTGTGGTCTACAACTTGAGTGCTTTGTGTTGACCCTTGCTCATTGGAGCATAAACTGGTGAGGTTCCTTGTGTGGATCTTTGGACTATGTGGCCTAAAAGTCGGGTGTTGTGTGTTGACCCTTGCTCATGAGAGCATAAACTGTGTCATGTAGACACGTTGTGTCAGCCTAGGTGTAGGTTGTACTGGTTAGAGGTGAACCTGATTTAAAACCTCCGGTTTGAGGTGAACCTGTTGTGAAACCTCTTTTAGTGAGATCCGGTACACTTAAGGATTGAGTGCGTCCGCCGGAAGTGGAGTAGACAAGTAGTCGAACCACTATAAAAATGACAGTGTTTGAGATTGCTATTGTCTTCTATTGCTTATGTGATTTCCCTAAATGTTTTCATATTTGATTATTTGAGATCACATCCCGCACACAGTCACATCCATTAAAAACTGATTTGCATCTTGTTTATCCTTCAAATAGTTTTATGACTGGATCCTCTATTTGGCTTGGAAGCTATTAGAGTTACTCTGAAGTAATCCTGATGCATGCATATTTACTTAAGATATGATTGATAGGATTTTGAATAATTATATAAAATTAAAAAGTCCTATTCACCCCCCTTTAGGACATATTGGCATATTCTCACTTCAACTAAAGCGGTCATTACTGCAATTTCAAAGGTTACCATTTAAGTCTAGAAAACATGTATGTAAGGGGGTTCTGGATTATGTGTAATCTAATGTCTAGTGGTCATTGCCCATAGTATCTGGTGGAAAATCATCATGATTTGTTACATTTATTGACGAATTCTCTAGAAAGGTATGGGTTTATTTTATGAAAAGTAAATTCGAGGTTTTCATCAACTTCAATCAGTAAAAGGTGATGGTAGAAAAATGATCAGGGTGAAATGTGAAGTGTTAAGGACATAACGATAGGGAATTCACTTCTGGGAAATTCAATCGAGATTGTAAGGATGAAGGGATCGTGAGGCACGATATAATGCGACAACACACCAAAGAAAAATGATATGGTTAGGCGGTTGAATCAAACTCTCTTGGAGAGGACCTGATACATGATAAGTAATGCTGGGTTGGGTAAGGAAATGTAGACTGAGGTCGTTAACACTGATTGTTACTTAGTGAATCATTCCCCTTCTACAGCCATTGATTGTAAAATTCCAGAGGAAGTGTGGAGTGGTCAGCAGGTTGACTACTCTAGGCTGTGTGTATTTAGTTGCGATGCTTACTCTCATATACCGTCAGTTGATATATAAGATGGACCAAATGGCTAAAAAATACATTGTTGTCGGTTATGGTAATGGTGTAAAGCAGTATAGGCTACATGACTAGGTTACACAGAAAATTATCCCTAGTTATTACGCCAAATTCGATGAAGGATCCTTATTCTATAAGGATGAACACAAGAAAGACGAAAAGTCTGTTGTGGACGTTCAGATAGGCAGAGATGAGACATAAGCTGATACTAAGACACATACAAAGGTATAGAATCAGGTGGAGCAGCCACCTATGAGAAGGAATCCGCTAAGGGACCGTAGGTTACTAGCGAGATACATGGATGACTTTAATGTTACATTTTCTCTCATTACGGATGAGGGAGATCCGTCTACTTTTCAGGAGGCTCTTGACGATGTAGATGCTGAAAAGTGGAAAGGGTCGATGCATGACGAGATGGACTCCCTATATAAGAATGAGATGTGGGAGCTGGTGGAGCTTCTCACCGACCGTAAAGTGATCAGGTGTAAGTGGATCTTCAAAAAGAAACATGATATATACAAGGCAAGGTTGGTGGCGAAGGAATATGCTTAGAGAGAATGTGTTAACTTTACTAAGATATTCGTACCCATTGTGAAGTAAGTATCTAAGATCGACATATTGAATACTCAAGTATCATGGACATTTAAGATGAAAGATCTGGGGCTGTAAAGAGGGTTCTCGACATTGACATACAGAGAGATAGAAAAAGTAGTAGGCTATGGTTATCTCAGGCAGAATACCTTGAGAATGTATTGGTAAAGTATGGGATGGACAAAGCAAAGCCGGTGAGCATTCCCCACTCAGCTCATTTTAAGCTTTCTTCTGAATAGTATCCTAAAACAGATGAAGAAAAGCATGTTATATCTTGTGTGCCTTATTTGAGTGTGGTTGGCAACCTGATCTATGTCATGGTCTGTACGAGATCATATTTCATGTGTAGTTGGTGTTGTCGGCAAATGTTTGTCTAATCCCGGCAAGCAACATTGAGAGGGAGTGTAATGACTACTTCAATATATTCATGGTATACAGGACTACGTCTTGACACTTGAACAATCAAGGGACAAGTTAAGAGGCTATGTGGATTCAAATTACACAGGCAGTGTGCATCATAAAAGGTAGACTTTCAGTTACTCGTTTATGTTAGCGGGTAGAGCGATCAATTGGATGTCGAAGCTTCAGTTTGTGGCAGCTCTTTCCACGACTAAAGCTGAATATAGTGATGGAAGCATTCAAGGAAGCGGTTGGTTGAAGGAAATGATAAATCATTTGGGTCTTTAACAGGAGATCATGTCAGTTAATTGTAACAGCGAAAGCATGATTAATTTGTTGAAGAACTCTGCTTATTACTAGCGCACCAAACATATTGATATGCATCATCATTTATCCAACATATGCTTAAGGAATGAGGTATGACTCTTGATGTAACGACCTTGGAATTTCTGTGCTAATCTTTCCTTAAGTAGTTGTTTTGGGGTAATTAGCGCTTTACTCGATTGTTTGTGAAATCCGCATAAATCACTTTAAATTGTATCTGCATGGCTCTAAACGTGTAGATTAGTGAGCGCTACGTTACTCTGAAATCTGGGATCCATCGCTAAATCCAGTTGTTCTGGAGAATTTTTGGAAGATCTGGATCGGACCTGGACGGCGTGTCGAAAGTCCGATGGCGATGATCTTAGGCTGTTGCGGTCACCGAGTTGGGCTTGATCTTCACCTCGAAAATCAAGTCGATCCGATATTCTGGGTCGATTTGCTTAAGTTCGGAGTGAAGAGTGTGAGAACGGTTGGAATTTATTAAGCTTTTATTGAAATCTGAGTCGTGTCGCTTGCGCGACAATTTTAAGTATTCTGACCGTTGGATTCTGACCCAATTTCACCCTCTGATCAGGATGGTTGGCCCGGGCATATCCTAGTGCTTGTGGACCTGATCGAGTTTCCGTGACCGTTGAATTGAGTGTGGTCCGCCACGGCTGATCTGAAGAGCCGGTCGGTATGAAATCTCAGCTTGACCTAGATCCATGGTCAATGAGCTTAAGTCCGACCTTTCGTGGTTATAAGCCCACCAGAAGTGCTTCGTTGGATCGATAAAGGCTTACTTTGGTTATAACCTAAGTATACCTTGACCCTGGGGTTATTTCCATCATTTTAAGGCCTATATATAGTCCTTAAACCCTAGCTCTCATTTCCATACGAATTTTCTCTAACCCTAGCTTGGAAAGAGAGTGGAAAAGAGAGAGAAAGTGAGAGAGATAAGTTGGTGAATCATCTTGATTTCTTCCTTGTTCTTCTTCATCTTCGAACCTTCACTTTGAATCGTTCTTCTGACGATTCTGAGTTCCTTTGGGGTAAGTTAACCTAACCCTAACCTGTGTTAGAGCTTAGATTAGACTTGGTGTTGTTGTATCTTATTTCTATCCTTATTTTAGGGTATTCTAGCGCCGTTGACGAAGACAACTCGTCCAAATCAGCTCGGTGGTTCTTTCTTCGCTTAAGGTGCGGACTTTAAGTGTATAGGTTATGGTTTTCAAGGCTTTCAATCCCAGTTAGTGATTTATTCTTGCTATGGATGAGATTTCACATGTCAAATGTTATGTTTACATTGCTTTCCTGATATGCATGTGCTATATTGAGATTTGTGTATTCTAAGTGTATTTATAAAGTACCGTATACGTATAAAATACGCACTTGTGTTTGCCATGATTATTTGTCATGTATGTATGCTAGATGCATGTATGACAACTCCTTGATAAAAGGAATTGTCTAAGTGCATGTATTTCAACATGCGCCATGTATGTTGTTCCATGTATGCTAAGTGTTTGTAGAAATGCATGAATGATCTAAGTGTAACTTATTACACTTATTGCGGGCGTTGAGAAGTGATTCTCAATACTCCTATGGATGTGCATGTTTTCCTTTATGCAGTTACATTCCAAGTTATTTAAATTCAAGCATCTCCTTTGCTTACATTTATGTTAAGTTGATATTCTTCAGATGTGTATGTACCATGATTTGAACTGTTGATCCATTACTGCTTTACATTCCATATGAATATCTGTAGTTGTGTAAGGTGTTTGGGACTATGCCTTAGTCCAGGAAATCGGTAATTGACCCTTTGAATCGTGGTTGAGATTGCTTTCGCCACGTAAGACGTATTAGACGAATCCGAGTCGTATTAGAGTTGTCGGCAGTGGTTTGGCCACGCGGAGTGTTTGCGTACTCTATGTCGCTCAATTCAACGTGCGCTCGTGCTAGTCGAGTTCGTCAATTAACCCGATTGTCCGATGTATGTTAACCATGTATGGACGCTACTGCTTGAATCTAGGGTACTGAACTTACCAGTGAAATCCTAATAACCATGGTACCTGATCCGCTAAGACTCATGAGCCGGACATGGTGGTATGGGACACCGTGGTCGAGCTGTCGGCCTACGCTGGGGTGACGAGCCTCCCCGTAGTGACCAGTGAGCAACTAAACTCGTGAGCCGATTATGGTGGTATGGGACACTATATTCGTGCTGTCGGCCTACATTGATTGGTGACGAGCCCTTTGTAGTGACCTCGAGCATACCTGGATACCGCAAGGAGGTGACGAGCCGATCTGTGGTAGTAAGGGCATGAAAGGCGTGCATTGATTGGTGACGAGCCCTTTGCTACGACCTCAACTATATGATCGTATGAGATATCTAGGATTGACGACCCTAGTATGGATCACTGTTTGGATGGTGATATGAGGAAGGTATCTTAGCTTCTCAATCCTGTTGTGTGAAATGGACTAATAACAACTTGGTAATCATATCCATGCACCGCATTTGCATGTGCTTTGTAGATGTGGCGCACTTTGAGGCGATGTCATGCGTAACGTAAGATGAAGACGCTGAGGGTGTACGCGTGAGGGCACACATCATATTGCATTCATACTTGCATTAACAAGAGTACTTAGGATTTAATTACTTATCCTGCTTTATCATTACTGTTTGATTGAACTGATAACATGTTAACCAGTGCCTTATTGTTCCACTGAGTTGATCACTCACTCCCACGTTTCTGGGGCGGTGTTACACACCCACCAGACTCTTAGGCCCTGATGTTGCAGATGTGGATGCGACGTCTGAGGCAGAGCGGGAGCTGGATGACGACGAGGCTGCCTTCTCCTATATGCAGTTTTCAGACGGGTTCTAGCGAGCCTCGGTCTGATGCGCGGGATTTCTGGGATATATTTTGGGGACTGAAATGATGTAACTTGATACTTAAATTTTGATAAATAACACTTTCACATGATCTGGATTGTATATATAATTCAGGGATTTACACTTGTACACATTTTACTATAAGTCTTCCGCTTGCTTTATTCACTTATCCCTGAATCATATCTGTGTTTTGGCTTAATCTATTCCATGTTTTATGCACTAATACAGTCAACATACATTCATCATTAAATATGTTGCATAAGTGATGTTTTGGAACTCGGGAGCTGAGTTATGCTCGACCCCCGAATTTCAGGGCGTTACACTTGAGAAGATACACACAAGCATAAATTCGATTGACATGCTTATAAACATAGTTTACACAAATATTTAAGTTTTGTGCACTTCTCTAGGCTTAGCAAAGCCTTAATGAGAGTGTGCACGAGAAGCAACGAGAAAGCTGTGATGGAAGGCAATTATAGATGCTAGTGGTAAAGGAGAAATGAAGAATGAAGATTAAAAACGTGATAGAGATTGTTGTCAAATGTCTTAAATCTGTATATAATAGAGTTTGTTGATGACATAGACATATGCTCGATCCCATCGAGAAAATTTGAAGAAAAAAAAATTATAGTTGATTGCTTGATAGTTTTGGAAGTTGCTACTCGATGGCATCAAAGGATCTTTAATATCCTTGCCTGGTCCTTGATGGTTGTCGATGCAATCAAAGGATCCATCGAAGGCATGCGTAGAATTGCGTAAGTGCGCAATTTGTTTCCCATTATGGTTGGGCAGTATATACCGGGTGTAATCAGAATTAGGATAAGGATTAAAGATGATTAAGACTTTTAAAGTTGTTCTAAAGGGTTCAAGGGCATAAATAGATATTCAAAGGAGATTCGAGGGTTATTCGAATTGGTAAGATCATCTATCTCTTGTATTTTTGCTTTCATAATGCATTACTTGTCATTTTGTGTCGTCGTTTTGTTTCGCAAAGGATTTTCCATGTAAAATTCAAATTGCATTCTTATCGAATTTGTTCATGTAATTGTGAATATTTTAATTGATTTTGCTCTATATGCCTTCACAAGTCCCAACAAAAAGTTGTTAAATCCAAAAATTTGAAATATTAATAAATTTACTAAATTCACATTCTCATTTCTTTGATACTAACGAGAGCCATAATGAACATTTGAACTGATCCTAATCCATTCCTATTATCGAGAATATGATACAATCCGCCCATTCATAACGCGGTTCTCTACCATCCCTTTATACAAAGCAAGCCTATTTAATGGCATATTGCCTACCCTTTCTCGGAAGGAACCTCCATTCGAACTGCCGATCTCAGCCATAGAAACCTTATTCATGTTTACCAAATTTTTTGAATGCCTCATCCTGTATTCCTTGTTATTTGATGATGGCTCGATTACATCGTCTGCGAATCTCACCTTCTTTTTAGGCACATCTCTTTCCATTCCTATTCATTAACAAATAAAAACAGTTAATTACATTAAAAAATAATAATAATAACAATTAGATCCAAAGAAAAAGATAATAAAAATTAGAAATGATCAAGTGAAAACATTTTCACCACAGTTGTGGGGCAAACAAGTAGAATGGCCCCACTGTGATGTATTCATGACATCCACTCGGACAATCATGCATGCCATCTCATGTTTGGTCATGGCCCAAAAAACCATGCTAATTCATGAATCATGGGGGCCACACCATAGGGAACACTTGAGAGGGCACACCCTTCCCCTCCCAACCGTTGATTTTTGTGTGGCCCACCTGAATCATGGATGAAACTAATTTTTGGGCCCATGACCAAACAAGCGATTGCGTGCGGAGGGTCGGAGTGGATATCATGTAGACATCACGGTGGGTCCCACGCAACTTGTTTGCTAGATTACTTTGTGTTTAATGGATTCCTTTGTGTGTCGCACCATTTCTTAAATGGTGGTGAGTCGTCCAGCTTACATGTGACAACCGTATACGTCCATCAAGACAATCTAAATTTCGTGTCCATCCATACCATCTAACTTTTCTGCCCATTTTCGTTGAAGAATATTATTAAAACCGCTTATTGGATGATCCTAACCATCCAATGGCATGCACCAAATGGACAGAGAAAGGAAAATAATCAATTGTGCAAATTCAATGGCCAAATCATAGATGATTGTCTGATCAATTTGATTATTGGGATATGTTCCATCCAATGGGGTTCATGATTTGGATCATCTGCGTTGACACAGAATCTGACACGTGTAGGGTGGATGATTCACCATCATTCAAGTCAACCCTTCTCCATAAGTCCAAAGAGAATATGAAAAAAGAAAGTCAAGAATAGAAGATTGAAATTTTGGAAAATAACAAAGAAATTTTTTCGAAGAACGTAAAAAATCAAAATCAAGTTCTGATGAGAAAACATAAAGCCCAGGTGCAATTATAATCCAAATTTCTTCATCGAACTGTCGGAAGCCAAAACAAATAATTAGAAACAAAAACAGAACGAAAACCGTCTTCTAAGAAACAAAAGAAAACAAGAGAACAACAGAAACAAACCCATTGCAAAAAATAAATAAATAAAAAAAATCGAAACCCATTTCAAATCCAAATCGTTTTGTCGAAAGAAAGTGAAGAAATCGAAAAAACTCATCAACGGATACCTGAAACTGCGATTCAAAGAAAAACTAAACAGAGAGAGAGAGAGAGAGAGAGAGAGAGAGAGAGGTAAAAAAAAAAAACAAAAAAACATACCGAATTCGAATTCGACCTTCTTCATGAACTCTGTCACAAGTCGCTTATGTGCTTGTATAGCGACGAATGCGACGCTGCCAGAGACTGCAACGACGGCCATGTATCCAAATCCGTTAGAACTAGCCATTCTTTGGAAGCAAAATAGAAAGAAAGAAAAAATCAATCTCATCAGAACAACAAGAAATTCAGTTCCCCTTCGTTTTAAATAGGGGAAGGAAGCGTGTTTGAAGAAAGTGAGAGGAAAGAGAGGGAAATGTCAGAAAACGTTTTGGGACCATTGATGGAATGGGCCATGTATGGTATTGGTATTGACTTTCTTGGGTTCTCCCCATACTTTCTCACTAACCGCTATTTTATCTTTCTATGTAATTTATGTAATTTTCGAGAAGGTTTCAAGTACGACCAGTTGTACCGTAAGATATGGTACACCAATTTAATAAATTCCAACCTGTTAAGTACATGTGAAATCCAACCCTTCCAATAGGTTGTAACACTAATAGGATCAACCAAAGAAAATAAAAGACCTAAATACTCATGAGATGGGCCACACCATGAAATCAATTTATAACCATTGATAAATAGGAAAAATATAATTTTAGTCTAATTAATTAGTGGAAATGGTAAAAACAAATTTCATAAGGTGATTTTCATGATGGGCCAACCTATGATACGGGTTGGATGTAGAAAAAATATGAAGGATGGACCGTAATTTATAGACCTTCTCTTTCTTTTCTTCCTTTATTAATTTTTTTCACCGGTCCGAGAAAATGACCATAATGCCCCTAGCGGACCGTTGTGACTCGAACCGAGTTGACTCAGTTCGCTTGAATGAATCGCGTTGAGAGGTTTCAATTAAAACTGGTGCTATGCGGCACTGCTGGAATTGCGGGCCCATTTTATCCGGAGGTTTGATTGGGTGCGGCTTCGGTGGATCCCGGGATCTACCGAGGTGGGTCGGATCCCTGACCATTGGGCCCACTGTGATGTATGTGTCTTATATCCATACCGTACATCTGTTTTGAAAATTAATTTTTGTATAGGATCCCAAACATGAAGAAGATTGAAATCTCAGGTAGACCACAATATAGGAAACAGAGGCATTTGCTGTTAAAAATTTTTCGTGGGACACAAAAGTTTTGGATCAAGCTGATATTTGTATGGTCTTTTCATCGACGTCTTTGTGACCGTACCAATAGATTGGATGGAAAATAAATATTCTGTTCGCCCCCATAAAGTTTTTAATAGTGGGGATTCAATCACTACAGTTTCCTATGATATGTTCACCGAAAATTTGGATCTACTTCAATTTTTCGACCATAGCCTAAAATGGGCTTTCAAAATGGATGGACGGTGTGGATGTAAGTCACATACATCAGTGGGCTCCAGACCTATGTGAAACCAGGGGATCCACCCCAACCGCGCCCGGTTTGATGGGCGCCAGGGTGCGGTTGGAGGACCAGAGCCGTCTACTGTTTTACCGTGCGCGTAAGACATCCAAGCTCTTTGGGCCCACAATCTTGTATAGCCAAAATCTACTCTGTCCATCAGGTGAGGTCCTCAGTGTTAGGACATGAGCCCAAAATTCATCCAGAACCACAACTCACTGGACCACAGCACTGGTAACAATGAGATAGGATGTTCTGTGAGGCCACCATGGTGTTTATTTTTCATTAAACCCATTTATCATGTGTTAAGATGAAGGGATAAGTTTTAATAGCAATTTGACATTGCCGTCATTGGTGTGGTTAATATAAGGTTTTCTATTAGGCTAATGTATTTCTATATCAAGTGGGCATAATAACTCTCACGCAATGGATGGAATAGATTTCACATATAAATCACGATAGGTCCGAAGGGCTTTGGCATTGTACGATGTGAAAAGGACTGGAATAATCTACTACACCAGTTTTACACCACGCACAATGAATTTGAATCCTCTGTTTGTCAGAAATAGTAAATTTCCTTCTATTTTTTTCAAATTATAGTTAGTCCATATCATTACTGATGTGGTCAGCACTACTACATTAAATGTAGTGCACGATGATCTGGTTAATCTAATTGCAACAAGCGGAAATTTTTAACTACGGCAAGCTTAGGATCCGGATTCACCCAGGAACAGCCAATTAGGCCTTTGGGTCTCTGACGCAGGGATGAACGTGATGAGGATAAGTACTCCGAATCCACGGAGCTTCTCTGGACTCCTCACAGAGACTTCTCGAATCTACGAGAAAAGAAAGCAGAAAATATAAATAAATTCTAAGAAATTCGAAATTGATTAATTGATGAATAAAAACGAGTTCACAACCCTTTAAATAGGGGTACCAAGTAATGGGAAAGAAATTAGAATCAAACTACAACTCAAACTCTTAGAATCCGGGACTTACTATAAATAGTAAACTTACTATTTATAGACGGTCATGATGTCTACTAGTGCGCAAGGTTTTCGGCCAAAAATAGTAAGTGTCTTATTTGGCTTCCTCAAACCGTTCTCCTAATTATTCTAAGCTCTTTTCACATTGGGCGCAACTCCTAAAGCCCGATGGATGAAGAGTTATAATCAAACTAAAACTTACTATATATAGTAAAAATGAAATTAAAATAGGGAAACGACCGTTGATCCAGGGGTTTTTCACAATTCCGGGCTGCGTAACCCAGAATAGCTGGGTTGGTTGGCTTCAGTAGCTCGTTCTACCCCAAAATCATATATTTTACGTCAGATAACTCATTCCAGATTGCAAGATACGCCCGATTTAAGGATCGACGGTCTGGATCACTTCTGTCGTCGACCGGGCCTTTTCTGATCCATCTTAGGCATGTAACTGTCCGCGACCCGCTCTACAACAGTCTCCCCCACTTCAAAAAAACTCGTCCTCGAGTTCTCGTCATGCTCTGGTTCATAATACTCGGTTAGGTCCGCAATATTGAAAGTCCGTGAGATTGCCATGTCATCTGGGAGATTAACAATATAAGCGTTGTCATTGATCTTTCGGATGATTGGTACCGGTCCAATCTTCTTATTTTTCAACTTGTTGTACGTCCCGGTCGGAAATCTCTCTTTGCGCAGATGGACCATAACGCGGTCGCCCACCTCGAACACTTTTTGTCGTCGATGCTTGTCTGTTTGTTCCTTGTACTTTTCGTTCGAGGGATGTAGCTTGGTCTACACTTCTGCATGGATGCCCATGATCTTGTCTGTCATATGTTCTGCTGCAATGCTCATGCCTGGGTGCTTGGGCAAAGGGACCAAGTCAAGTGTTTGGCGAAACACTCGTCCGTAGATAATCTGGAACAGTGATCTCCCTGTCGAGCGGCTCACCATATTGTTAAATGCAAACTCTGCTTGAGACAAGGCCAAATCCCACTGTTTCAGTTTTTCTCCTGAAATATAGCGAAGGAGGTTTCCCAACATGCGATTCACAACTTCGATCCGCCCATCAGTCTGTGGGTAGCAAGCACTGCTGAATTGAAGTCGTGTATCGAATTGATTCCATAAAATCTGCCAAAAGTGGCTAATGAACTTCGTGTCACGATCGGAAGTAATGGTCTTGGGGACCCCGTGTAGCCGTACGACCTCCTTGAAAAATAGATTCGCCACGTGTGTTGCATCGAGGGTCTTTTTGCATGGGATAAAGTGCGTCATCTTGGAGAAACGATTTACCACCACGAACACTGAATCCATGCCGCGTTGTGTTTGCTGGAGACCAAGTACGAAGTCCATTGATAAATCCTCCCAAGGACCGTTAGGCACAGGTAATAGGGTGTAGAGGCCCGTATTCTGAGATTTTTCCTTGGAGGTCTGACAAACATGGCAACGTTGTATGACTTTTCCCACATCGCATACTAATTGCGGCCAGTAATACCGCTCTTCCACAAGAGCTCACGTCTTATCTCGCCCCAGGTGTCCACCGAGGTCATCTCCATGTAGCTCCTAAATAATCTGCTCCCTCAGAAAACTTTGGGGGATGCACAATCTATTCCCTTTGAAGAGAAAATCGTCCTGTATATGAAGGTCACTGGGGTGACCTTCTTGGCACTTCATGCAAGAATCTTTGAAGTCCTTATCCTCGGCATACAGCTCCTTCAGACAGTTGAAACCGACCACCTCGTTGCTCATCGTAACAAGTAATGATGCACGACGGCTAAGTGCATCAGCCACCTTGTTCTGCTGCCCTGACTTGTGTTTCAGAACGAACGTGAATTCCTGTAAAAATGCAACCCATCTACCATACACACGATTCACGTTAGTTTGACTATTAATAAACTTTAATGCTTGATGGTCAGTGTACAAAATAAACTCTCTTTGAATCAGATAATGCCGCCAATGTTGCAGTGCCTGGACAACTACGGACAACTCAAGCTCATAAGTCGACCACTTCTTTCGGGTTTCGCTGAGCTTCTCGCTGTAGAAGGCTACCGGCCTGTCTTCCTGTGATAATACTCCTCCAATTCCAACATATGAAGCGTTATACTTAACCTCAAACAATTTGTCAAAATCAGGTATCACCAAAATCGGTGTTGTAGACAAACGATGCTTGATCTCATGAAAGCTCTTGTTAGCTTTATCGGTCCACTAGAACGGTCCTTTTTTCATGCAATCTATTCTAGGCGCCATTATGGTGCTAAAATCTCTAACAAATCGACGATAGAAAGTTGTCAACCCGTGAAAACTCTTCACTTCATGAATGTTTGTCGGGATCGATCACTCCCTAATGGCTCGCACATTTTCATCGTCCACATGAATACCTGTGGACGTTACAACAAATCCTAGAAACAATAGGCTATCAGTTAAAAAACTACACTTCTTCAAGTTGAGGTACAACTTGTTAATTTGTAAGACGTGCAGCACCTGCCTGAGATGTTTCTTGTGCTCCGCCTCATCCTGACTATATATCAATATGTCATCAAAATATACTACCACAAATCGGCCAGTGAACGGTTTTAGAACTTGATTCATCAAACGTATAAAAGTACTTGGTGCGTTCGATAGGCCGAAGGGCATGACCAGCCACTTATACAACCCTTCATTGGTCTTGAATGTCGTTTTCCACTCATCACCGGGTCAAATACGAATCTGATGGTACCCGCTCCTTAGATCTAGTTTAGAGAACACCTCCGCCCCTTCTAACATATCGAGCATGTCGTTCAACCGTAGTATTGGGAACCGATATTTGATGGTAATTTTGTTGATTGCCCGGCTGTCGACACACATGTGCCAGCTTCCACTTTTTTTAGTATTAATGATGCCGGTACGGCACAAGGGCTCATACTCTCTCTCTCTCAAGAGATCCTTACGGATCAATTCCTCCACTTGTCCCTAAAGTATCTCACTCTCCTTCAGACTCATCCGATAATGAGGGCGGTTGGGTAGGCTAGCCCCAAGGACAAGGTTTATGTGATGTTGGATGTCCCTCATGGGGGGCAATCCATCAGGTAAATCCTCAGGCCAGACTTCTTTGAATTCGTTTAGCAACAGTCTTAAACTTGGATGGATGTTTAAGGGTTCCTCTTCCTCGCCCTTCACCACTACAGCATATACCTTGCCGGCTTCCTTAGATTCCTCCATAAATTTTTGAACGGTCAAGAGGGAACTCCCCTCCACTTTAGAGGCTTCAGGGTGGTTCTCTGGTGCCATAAGGGCAAGGATTATTTTTCGACTGTCCTTGGCAAATATGTAAATATTATCCCGTCCCTGATGGGTCACATCACGGTCCGATTGCCAAGGTCGACCGAGTAACATATGACAAGAGTCCATATCGACCACGTCACAAAGTATTTGATATTTATAATTGTTGCCAATTGAAAACGAGATAGTGCATTGATCAGTTACCTTGGTCTCATTCACCTTTTTTATCTAGCCAATTGAGTACGGAAAAGAATGTTTCATAGTTGGTAGCCACAACTTGTCCACCATCACTCTTGAGACGATGTTCTTGCTACTACCACTGTCTATGATTACATCACAGACCTTTCCATTGACGGTGCACCGAGTACGAAATATATTGTGTCATTGTTGATGTAATTCCTTTCGTGGGGCATACAACAATTGTCTCACAACTAGAAATTCGCCACGATCCTCGCCCATCATTTCATCGTCACCTGCTATTTTTTCAGTGATTTGTTCATGTTCATCAAAGCGATGGTCTTCTTATGCGGCCTCATCTTCAGTGCTCCCTTCGTTTATAGTCAAGTGTACTGTGGGACGTTGAGGACAAGTGTTTGATAAGTGGCCTGGTTGGCCACAGCGGTAACAATTGTTCGACCTTGGCCGAGCATAAGGATTTAGAATCCTACTCGGACTCGCTGTTGTGGGTACTGCATGTTGAGGTCTGGATGAGCCGCTCCCCATATCACGGTTTACGGTGGTAGGAAGTTGAGGTACTGGGTCTTTTCCTCGTGACAGTACCGGATCCTACGTGGGACCCGTCATGGAGGGTCGAGTTGAAGGATATGGACGAGTAGGAGCTCTTGCAAGTTGTGTTTCTGCCCTACCCGCCAATTGAACTACTTCATCCACAATCCCGACTGGGTACATCTGAACTCGGTCCTGAATTGTCAGTCGCAACCCACCTATAAATCGTGTCACCTTCTGTGACTCAGATTCTGACAAATTGTTCTGTGTAACCAGCCGTTGGAATTCTTCAATATAATCTATGACTGTTCGATTTCGTTATCTGCAATTTTGATATTGCTGGAATAATATCTACTCATAGTCACTGGGAAGAAATCGAGATCGAAGAAGACGTCTCATCCGTGGCCATAATGAGATAGGCGCCTTGTTCTGGCAGGCTCGTGAGAGTTATAATTGTTCCCACCATGCAGAAGCACCAGATTTTAATTTAAACGCTACCAATTTTACCCTTTTATGATCTAGTACGTCTATGTAATCAAAATATCTCTCTACTTCAGCTAGCCAATCGAGAAAATCCTCTATACGTAATAAACCGTTAAAACTAGGAAGTTCAGCCTTACCTCGATAGTCTCTTTCAGCACGATCTAGATGATCACCTCCATGGATTGGTCGTTTGAAAAAACTCTCATTAAGGTCGTCGCTGCTAGAACTTGAATCATCTATTGTAGCCCTACGGTTTGCCACTGGTAGTGCTCTACGAAAATCGGGGTTGCGTCGTACAGCAACCATGGGTGGTGGAACCGCCATAGGTGAGGGAGCAACCAAAGGTAGTGGAGCACTGCCTAGGGCGCGGGGTGGAAGTAGCGCATTCGTAAGACGATCGAGAGTTGCCTGCAGCCCTTGCATGGTCAACTGACTCTCTCGGTGGAAAGCTTCCATTCTTTCTGAAAGATAACGAATCCCTGGATCACCGTCCACAGGATTTTAATTCATACCTTTATTGTTTGTCATTGGCTCGAGGGGAATCCTTGCTCTGATACTAATTGACGTAGGGATGAACGTGATGAGGATAGCTACTCCGAATCCACGGAGCTTCTCTGGACTCCTCACAGAGACTTCTCGAATCCATGAGGAAAGAAAGCAGAAATATAAATAAATTCTACGAAATTCGAAATTGATTAATTGATGAATAAAAACGAGTTCACAACCCCTTAAATAGGGGTACCAAGCAATGGGAAAAAAATTAGAATCAAACTACAACTCAAACTCCTAGAATCCGGGACTTACTATAAATAGTAAACTTACTATTTATAGACGGTCGTGATGTCTACTAGTGTGCAAGGTTTTCGGCCAAAAATAGTAAGTGTCGTATTTGGCTTCACCAAACCGTTCTCCTAATTATTCTACGCTCTTTTCACGTTGGGCGCAACTCCTAAAGCTCGATGGATGAAGAGTTATAATCAAACTAAAACTTACTATTTATAGTAAAAATGAAATTAAAATAGGGAAACGACCGTCGATCCAGGGGTTTTTCGTAACTCCGTGCTGCGCAACCTGGCATAGCAGGGTTGGTTGGCTTCAGTAGCTCGTTCTACCCCAAAATCATATATTTTACATCAGATAACTCATTCCGGATTGCAAGATACGCCCGATTTAAGGATCGATGGTCTGGATCATTTCTGTCGTTGACTGGACCTTTTCTGATCCATCTTGGCCATGTAACTGTCCGCGACTCGCTCTACATCAGTCTCACCATAATATATACGGGAAATCCAATTTATCTATTGAATGATTACCCACCTATTCCCATGCATGTGAAAGAAAGGCCAACGAAAACCTCTATGATCAGCCTCAACTGAAAAAATGTAACATCGTGCTTGAAATGCATCATGTGCCTTGCTCCATTTAGCTACAGGACCACACTTTCTCCTTTTAGCCATAAGCCTGCCCAATTCTAGCAAGTTCCCCTGCTCATCAGCTAGGTAGGGTTTACCATGATGTTCGTGAGAAATTCACGTCGCGATGCATTCGATTTATTTGATCTTATTAATAGGCCATGATCTCAAAAATCAGGCAGATCAAAAACCCAAACCATGGCAAGCTAACAAAAAGTGGGTAAGGAAATACCAACTGTTGAAACCTCCCCAAGCTTCATGGTTATATTTAAACTTTTGTGCCCCATTGAATGTTTCAAAGGTGAATGTTCAATCCTCATTGTTTCCTATTACATGACCCACTTGAGTTTGAATCTGTCTCAGTTTTTAGCTCATGTCCTGACATGAAATTGCAAAACCTACAGATGGAGTGGATTTCTCCCAAACATTATGGTGGGCCCCACCTAGTTTCTGACTGCATCAGCCTGCGGTCTTAAAGAACATTTTCTGAATTATAGGTTTCCGTCTATGGTTATTTCACCACAGGTGACCTCTATTACGTTCCGGCCAAGTTTGGAATACCCCTTATTAAAGCCTATGCCATCGCTCTCAGGCCTAATTACTCATCATTTTGTCAGGCAAGTCATACTACTAGATGTGGGTTGGGCACCGGCCTCACCCAAGATGGTGTGGCCCTTACCGTGGGGCCCACCTTGATAGATGTATTTAATATCCATGCTGTCCATCTGTTTTTCCCCATCATTTTAAGGTGTGATACAAAAATGAAGCAGATTCAACTCCCAAGTGGACCATACTGTAGGAAACCGAGGCCACTGACCATTGATGGGACAAAAAGGTTTTGGATAAGCTCATATTTGCTTTCCCTTCATCTAGGTTTATGGGATCTTATCAACGGTTTGGATGACAAATAAACATGATGATGAGACCTAGGAAGTTTTTAATGGTAGAGCGTTCAGTCACCCTTGTTTCCTATAGCATGGTCCACCTGAGATTTATATCTTCTTCGTTTTTGTGCTCATATTCTAAAACGATATGGCAAAACGGATGGAGGGTATGGATATGGAATACATGTATCAAGGTGGGCCGCGTAGCCGCACCTAATCCACTCCGATTGACATCTACCTCAATCCAAGTCTCGTCAATCTAACTTGTTCCTCAAGAAAGCTGCAGCCTTTCTTAAGGGATCCGCCAAGATGTCGCCAAATGCATGTACCTTATTAAGACCTTTCCTTTTGTCCACAGCTTGATTTTTGCAGTGATGGCTCACCTCATTACTTTTAAATTTGGAGCTGATATCTCCACTCTCAATAAAAATAAAAGTGCAAATGATTGACATTTGATTATTCCAATCTTGGTCATATTCAAATATGAAATTCAAATAAAAAAATTATAGTGATTTTAAATCCTCATTTGTGTTTGATATGTTTTAATCGAACTTAACTATAATTAAAAAAAAATAGAAATACATTAAAATCCTTATATTTAAAGGAATTTGAATTTGATTTCTAAATTAATTTTAATATTTTAAATTATTATACATATGTAATATTTGACAAAATAATTATAATAAACCCATTGAAATATTAACTTTGATTAAAAAAAATAAAAAATGATGAAATATTAAGCCTCTGTGATAAGTAGGATCACAAATGAGTGACTTGTCCACGTTTTTAAACTGTCTATTTACGGGCCTAATGTTTAGACTTATTAAATCATTCTATTAATGTAGTTTAACTGAAATAGACGATGATTTAATTATTGCACAATGGATTAAGAGCCTTATGAGACCTTCGTAAGAGCCTAAAAGGGCATTTTACTCGTTATCAAGTAAAAGAGAGAGCTTTCAAAATGCACAAAAACTGTGTATTCCAAATACCACCAAATCCACACAACCCAACAACTTATGGATTTTTAATGCACTCAAATCCACGCTACCAAATTGCCCCCAAGAATTGTCTTACTTGGCATAAAAGTACATGGAAATTCGCATGCTTGCTTTTTTTGTTAGATAAGATATGGATGCAACTCTAAAGATAAAATATGTTGAAATATTGATTTTTATTTTTAATCATTTAGCCTGTTAGCAAAATCTTCATTATTTTTGCCCAAAAACTGTTTGGTTTGAAATTTGGTCATTGGTATGTGTATGTGATGTCTGGTGTGCCAAAGCCTAATATGACTCAATCCAAACCAAGCACTTTTGACCTTAAGTGCCAAAATAGATAGAGGGACTGTAGGCATCTATGACCGACAACTAAGAAGTTTGGTCACCTATGTAACTGCATGTAAAAGAGATCAGGCAATTTACAAAGAGGGGAGTTCATTCTTCTAAAAAGTTCTTTTTACTTTTCAGCATGTTTATACCCTTTTTTTAACACACGTGCATGGGCCAATGAGATACCGTCACGTATCAGCATCACACGCTAAATGATGGGTGAATTCCTACTCGCACCCTCCATCATTATTTACACTCAAACTAGCGTGCCCAAATCAAACAATCCAAAAGATGCCACGTGTTAGTTGTGTCGTGTATGGTGTATATCAACTTCAAGAGAAGTTAGAACTGCACACATGAGAGAGAGAGAGAGAGAGAGAGAGAGAGAGAGAGAGAGAGCTAAATGCTAGATTCTATCAAAAAGTACTTTTGTAAAAAAAATAGTCTTATTAAAGCAAGACTCTATCTCTCTCTCATAGCGTTAAATACCAGAATCTTATCAAAGGATATTTCTATCTAGTATTAAATGTTAGAGATTTATCGAAAGCAACTCTCTATGAATTTCAAAGACAAGTGATAGACTATAACAACTTTCCAATACAGAAGTCTAGAGAGGTGAAGACTCTAACCAACACATGCGAGTGTATATCTCTTTAGTACATATGGTCGTATGCAATAGGACATGTTAATGTGGAAGAATCAAAGAGATTTATACAACCAAATGTCCAAAACTTTCGTGATGTTGAAGACGAGCAAGACCACCGCCTCCTAAAAGCTCATAAAAGGAGCACGCAACAAAGATCTCAAGACCTCATGTCATTATAATCAAGCATAGTTTTACTTTTTCGTCTACCATAGATGTTTATCTTTTTATTAATTTTTTTATTTTATTTTACCCACATTGTTGCTCAAAGCATGAGGCTCATTGTTAGTTTTAGTTCTTAGTTTATCTCTTTATGGGCGCTGTCAAGCACATCGTGCCTGGTTTGATAAATTCTTCTCATACTTGCTCGAACTTAGATTTATTAGCTTATAACTAAATACATCTCTTCATTCGGCATGAATATAGAACCATTACTTATCTATTGATTTATATAGATGACATCATCCTCACCAGTAGTAACTCATCATACTTAATCCACTATATTAATCAGTTGAGTCTTCACTTCACCATGAAGGACCTTGATCTACTCAATTACTTTCTTGGCATTGAAGTCCACCATGACGATGATGAACTATTCCTCTCTCAAACCAAATATACATTAGATATCCTAGGTTAGGTTGGTATGACAGGTGCTTAACTAGTATCCTCCCATGCCACCTCTCATATTAAATTGAGCCTTCTTGATTGTGATTTACTCGATGATCAAAAGGAGTATCATAGGCAGCCACTAGTACTCACATTGACTCAACTGACGTTACATTTATAGTAAACCAAGTGTCACGCCCCGAAATTCGGTACTTGAGTTAAACAGGCCCGAACTCGAATTCAAAGATTGTGAGTTGTATTTAAACAAAATATACATCGTAACCCATATAATTTTCATGCATTTTTAAGGCAATCAAAGTAACTAAAAGAAAACTAATCATTGTCATTAAATAAATATCCACTAATCAACTCTTGAATCTTTAATCACATTTATATATAAAAAACAACTAATTGCAAATACATTGAAATTCAACTAGTCATCAAATAATTAGAAAGGAAAGTCTTCAATCTTGCTAAACTGGCTCTTCATATATAAACCCTGTAAGATAATCTAAGCGGGTGTAAGTGTAATGACTCATAGGGTCACATCATTTTCATATTCAAAAATTTTATATTAGCATATAACTATCAATGATAGAGTCTTAGTGCATAGTATCGTAGGCTGGTAGGGGCCTTCACAACTCACGTTAGTCCCATACCTAACATACAAAGTGATTCCATATGTTAAACTTCTGATTTCAAATAGTCTCATACCTATAGGAGACGGTGGCCCATGAATGTGTGCACCTAGAATGTATTTACGTATCTACAATCTCAAATATAAAAGAGTAATAAATTGGCATCAACATATCCACAATATCCACTTTGAGTAACAAAATAAAATAAGAAAAATAAAATAGCTTATCTTAATCCTTTTTTTAAAACCTTTTCAAGAAAGAGCACCCATGTGTAGATTCACTTAATTTTACATAAAGAAAATACGACATCCTAAAACACGGGACAGAGACTAAATATTCGAATACAACATTCATCTTAAAACAGGAGCCAGGGATCGAATGTTCACAAATGCTAAAATTCATAAGTGTTATACAAAATAACATCCTTTCAAGAATAACCACGTGCAAAGCACCCGTAATAAAATATCATAAGGATCATTTTAGGATATGACCGATGTATAACTTTTAGAGACAAAAGCTCGGGACATAGCACTCATGTGTACATATTTTTTAGGGAATAATCCAAGGCAAAGCACTCATAAGAAAATAATGCAATGACCCTTTCAAGGCAGAGCACCCATAATTTAAACAAATAACAATAATCAAATAAATTCTCCTTACAATATATAACCATAATAAAAAGATTCAATCTACGATACATAAACAAATAAATAAATCTCATCCATAATAAGTAACAATAATCAAGTTAATTTAATCTATAGCGCATAACAATTAATCAAATAATTTAAAATCTACAGTATACAATACATAATCAAATGGAATCAAACGACAACTAATATAAGGTTTGTAACTGAAAAAATAGTTACCTAGTTTGAACGTAAGGGGCTGATCCAATGTTGAAAGTACGTGTGCTCGATTCGGTTTATTCTAGTCGTACACGGTTATATGTAATTTTACTTATGCGACTAGGTAGGCGTCTTTGACGTGAATAGAAAGAATCTTATCACAAAACTTTACATGCTCGTCCTATAGTCTTAGGTCTAATATTCACAAGTTTTTAAAAATTTTAAATTCAATTACTACAGAACCTTAACTTAGTGAGTTGACTCATTGAGTCATAGCATAAAAATGATATTTAAGATCTAATTCTTAATTAATTAGATGGGAAAGGTTATTACCTTCTAGACAGCAAGCACAGGCTTAACCCAACTCGAGAGATCAACTTGAACTAGTCTGGCCACGAGTCGGCTTGATATATCGACTCGGTTACGCCTCATCCTTCTTCTTCTCATCTTTTCCTTCCTTCTCATTCTTTCTTCTTCTATTTTGTCCTTATGTTTTCACTATTCTCTAAATCTCCAGATCGCTTCCTACATTGAATGTTGGAAGTACATGATCCAGTGAGTTAGTGACTCGCTAGTTATGTTCTCTTTTTTTTTTCCCCATCTTTCTCTTTCTCGTGGCTGTTTTTCTAGATTTCTTTTTTCTTTTTTTTCCTCTCTTTAGATCTAAATAGAGGTTTATAACTCTAATATTTTGGGAAGTAAGTCACATCGAGAGATGCGGTAGCGGTGCGGTTTGTAATTTGTAAGGCCAATGATGTTCTCTTAGGCGGTTGAGTTCTATACATTGCACCAATCATAACTGGACTATAGTTGCTCTCCCACTCCTCATATGACTTCACAATGCTTGGTACATAGTTCATATTAGTGTCCATTCATGATTGCACGATTGCATTTTCTTGATGATGGAAATGACGATCTTGAATGGAAAATCTTGGCTTGATGTGTTATCTTTCATTCTGAATTTGCTAGAAGGTCAGGATCAATCCCATAATGCTTGTCAACGCTTGAGATCGAAGCTCTAGAGACGTTGGGCCGGTGGGTTTGGAGGTTTTACAGTTTTGTACGTTGCAATGAAGAACAGGGATTGCAGATAATTTGTAACTAGCTGTTTTCAGTATCTGGGAAAAAGTATGGTTGGGATGTGCAGTACGAGGATATATGGACAGTTAAGATCGGAGGATACGTCCCTCCATGATGACAATGTGAATCGTAGATGGGTTAAGTCGTGTGGCATTGAAATGAAGAAGAGGGATGAAAGACACGGGGCAATTAACGCCAGTGGTGTGTACTTAACAATATATATATATATATATATTGGAATCGGTAGCTATGCGGGGTCCACCATGGCGTGTATGAGAAATCCACTTTGTCCATCTGTTTTGCCCGATCATACTAGAGCATGGGCTTAAAAATGAGGCCGGTCCAAAGTTCAAGTGGGCTACACCATAAGAATCAGTAGAAAGTGGTATCCATCGTTGAAAAAAATAGGGTATTATACCAAGTCTCTCAATACACACATACTCCAATCACAATACACATGACCGCATTCAAACGCACATTATGTTTCTCAAAGGCACCTTTCAGTTTAACATCAGATTTCATCATGGGCCACCTCATCTCATAGCGTACTGCAATGTTGATTGGTTGGGCATCCAATGGATCAGCAATCTACCGACAGCTAGAGTTGGGCATCGAGTAGAGTCGAACCGAGTTAGGGCTAACCTGACTCGATCCGGTTTTGAAATAGGCCTAACCCGAACTCGACTCAACTCGATACCAAGTACAACATGCTTAAACCGATCCAAATTTAGGTCTAGCCTAGATTTGGCACTTATTCGGATTGAGAAATGAGGGAGGGAGGGAGTGGAAAGGAGAGAGAGGAGGGTAGTGATGGTGGTGGGTGGCTATTGAGCTTGGAAGGGTGGTGATGGTGGTGGGTGGTTGCTAGGCATGGAAGAGGAGGATGAGGGAGGCAGAGAGAGGGTTTGAGATCGGGTCGGGGTCGATGTATAGGGTTAGATATAATTAAAAATTAAGATTTTTTTAATTATATATATATACCCGAATATGAGTTGAGTGGGTTTCGAATCAAATCGACTCTGACCGGATCGAGTTATTGGGTAACTCGAACTCGACTCAATTTAAATTCGAATTGGGCGAAGCCTACTCGGTTTAGACCGACTCACCCATTCGGCTTAGGTCGAGTTGGGTCTAAACGAGTCGGGTGAGTTGAGTCATCCGCTGCCTAGCTCTACCAACGACTACTGTGTTTATATTGGCCATAATCCCATTTCATAATTATCTAAGATGCAATTTAACGTGGCCCGC